>NC_081405.1:236370599-236670599 GCF_030272615.1 Cryptomeria japonica
TGGAGATCCAACTTTCGCCCTAACAATCGAAACCCTTGGTTGAGCCACAAAAGACGCCCTGACTTTCGTAGAGCAACCTCCCTCCCTCAGTGACCCTATTTTCATAAATTGGTAAGAAAAACCTCAAGAACTACCATCTTTTTGGATGAGAATAAAATTAATTCTGCTAGGTCAAATTTGCTTGAGTCTTGCCTTTTCATCAAGTGGGGTGGTGGAAAGCGGGTTAAGGATAACTTTGAATCCTGGTGTAGAGCACATTGGGGTAAGGATATTAACATTAATATCCTCCCAAATGATTTCTATATGATTGAATTTATGAGCAATAAGGATAAATGAAAAGAGAAAAATAAAGGTCCATACATCTTAGATGGCATTGAAGTTCACACCATTGATTGGTAGCCCAATTTCAACCCCTGAACGTATGTACTGCCAGACAACAAGGTATGGATAAGACTATATAATTGTCCCTCAGATTATTGGCACATTGATGTCATCAAGGATATATGCAAAGACCTTGGCACCTTTGTATTGACAGATGATATCTTGGAGGATAAATTATGGGGAAGCTTCCTCAGAATTTGTATTAGCACGGATCAAATCACCAAGATTCTCGACGAAGTCAGAATTATTGGGGTAGGGAAGATCTGGATCCAAAAGATTGATAGAGAAGATCAACTGCATACTTGTCCCAAATGTTTTTCCTTAGATCATACCAGTATTAGATGTGATGTTTCGGCTATGATTCAACGAAGTTATTCTTGTATGTAATCTCCTATTGAGGTAAGTCTACAACCGGAACCTTCTATTTCCTTTGACACCGGGGAAGCTATTTGCAACAACACTCTCGCCAATGAGAATGTTCCACTAATAGAAGAAACCCCTTTGATTGTAATTCCTCCCTCCTCTGGTCAATGCGAGAGTCAACAAGATCTTCTCACACTTTTGGAGAAGACCAAAACCCTACAGGCAGATATTGAATCCAAGTTAGTGGATTCACTTCGACCCTCCCCCTATGTGCCTAGGGATCAACTGGTAATTGAAGATGGAAATCTTCACTCTCTGGTTATGGAGACTGGCACATTGAGGGAAATGGGAGGGCAGATCTGCTCCTCGACAGGCATTGAGCTGGAAGATGGTGAAATTGAAACCTCCACCTTGGAGGGGGAGGAAGACTTTGAACCGGACTTAGATCTTATACCGGAGGGTACTCCAAAAGGTTTTGGTAAATTAGATTAAACTATTGATAAACCTAATTTTAAGCCAAAAGGTGTGCGGGGGCGCAAGTCCAAAAAAGTTATGCTTGCAATGGCTGGTGCTTCCTGTGGTCAAACCAAACTTAATTTAGGGAAGGGAAATACCCTTCCCCAGGAGCAATGAAACTCCTATCTTGGAATTTCAAGGGCATCAATGCCCCTGACAAATGGCACTTGATTAAGTGCCAGATTAATGACACTAAAAGAGATATTTTGCTACTTCAGGAAACTAAATGGAGCGTGGCTGAGACTACTACTAAAATGAGAGTTTGGAAATAGTGGAATGAGATTTTTAGGCAATCGGATGGAGCCTCTGGTGGCTTGGGTATCATTTGGAACCCCATGAATGTTAAGATCTCACTTGTAGGGAAAGATAAGTATTGGCAACATTGCTCGGTTACCATTCTTGGACAGAATGAGAATTTCAATCTTTTCAATGTGTACGAACCATCTACTACTAGTGATAAATGAGCTCTCTAGGCTCTCTTATCTAGCAAACTAAACAATATTACCGATGGTAGTTGCATGGTAGCCAGGGACTTCAATACGATCCTCTCTGGCACTGAGAAAAGTAGGGGTATTCAGAGAACTGGTATGTCCCAGAAGGACTTTTTGGATTTTGTTGAGCAGAATCACCTTTTAGACATTGTTCTGAAAAATGGTATTTTCACATGGACGAACCTGAGAACAGGTTTTACTAATATTGCTAAACTGCTTGACCGGTTTCTTGTCTTTGGTGAGTGGTTAGGTCAAAATTTAGCCTTAGAGTCATCGATTCTCCTGCTTATCAGATCAGATCACTACTCGATCTGTGTGGAGGTTGCCTTGGGTCAAGCGGAGGGGGGCACCCCATTCCGGTTTGAGAAAATGTGGTTCAGAGTGCCTAAACTATATGACCTTATAGCCCCTTGGTGGAATGAACCAGTTTTTGGGAATTATTTGAGACTTCTCATTCTCAATAAAAAGCTCAAGTATATTAAGGTCAAGCTCAAAGAATGGAATAAGAGACATTTCAAGAATATTCATATGAACTGGCAGACTTAACCAGCTCTATTATCACTTCTGGAATGACTGAGGATCTATTTATCAAAGAAAATTCTCTCAAGTCTGACCTAAATGAAATCCTTCGATGTGAGGAAATTCACTAGCGTCAAAAATCAAGGGAGTTATGGCTTAAGGAAGGTGACAAAAACACCAAATTCTTCCACCAATTGGCCATTGCCTATCAAAATAGAAAAAAAATATTAGAGATTATGAGACCGGATAGAGTTATTGTTAGGAATTATGAGGACATTGCACAGGAAGTTGTAAGATTCTTTGACTCTTTATTGAACGAGGTCCATCAAATCGATCATGAAGCAAGAACCAGAATTCTGAACTCAATCTCTTCTGTTATATCTGGTGATCAAAATACATCTCTATGTACTCCTATTTCAATTGATGAGGTAAGGATTACCACCTTCCAGTTGAAACTGGATAAGACTCCTGGCTCGGATGGCTTCCCTGCTGCTTTCTTCCATCATTTTTGGGACATCATTTCTCGAGATCTACATCTTGTAGTAGAAGAATCAAGAAAGAAGATGACTATGTTAGGGGCTTTCAATAACACCTTTTTTACTCTAATTCCGAAGAAGCAAAATCCACAACAGATGAGTGACTTTAGGCCCATTTCTCTATGCAACACTGTATATAAGATTGTAACAAAGATCATAGCTAACAGATTGAAGCCCCTCCTTAATCATATTATATCAGATGAACAAAGCGGTTTTTCCCCTGGAAGATCCATTATGGAAGGCATTATCATTGCTCATGAAACACTTCACACAACCAAGAAGACCAAGGACTCCTATATGGTTATAAAACTAGACATCTTGAAAGCTTATGACATGGTGGATAGGTTTTCCTATTTGATGTTCTTAATAAATTTGGTTTCTGCAAGGATTGGCTCTCTTGGGTCACGAGTTGTCTTTCTTCCCCCAAATTCTCTATTCTGGTTAATGGCTCATCCCATGGTTTTTTCTCTTTGACAAGAGGAATCAGACAAGGTGATCCATTATCACCTTTTTTGTTTATTATAATGGTTGAAGCTCTAGGTCGATCTATTAGAGCTCTTCAACAAGATGACCATTGGGTTGGAGTTAATGTGGCAACAGGGGTTGAAAAAATGACTAATCTCTAGTTTGTTGATGACACCATTTTGTTTGGTTTGGCTTGTAGGAGGGAAGCTATAACTATTAAATCATGTCTTGATGATTACTGTTTGGCATCCAGGTAGAAAATCAACTAGCATAAATCTGAAGTATTTTTTGTCAACACCTCGCTTAACCTACAAGCGGTATTATCAAGGATTCTTAATCTCAAAGTCGTTAACTTCCTTGGGATTTTTCTTGGTACTCCCCTCTTCATTGGTAGCAACAGATATCACTACTAGAAGCATCTTGATGATAAGTGCAAATCCAAACTTGCATCTTGGAAAGGCAAGTGGTTATCCTCTGCTAGGAAGCTTACTATGATAAAATCAGTTCTTTCAGCGCTGCCAGTTTTTTCCATGGCTTGCCTGAGATTACTGGTGGCAATTGAAGATGAATTTATTTCTCTAATGAGAAAATTCCTTTGCAATGTTTTGGATGACAAAGGTAAATTCCCTTTGATAGCCTGGAAAAAGATCTGCAACCAAAAAATGTAGGAGGTGCTGGCATTCGCCAAATCTCGATTATGAATTTAGCAATGGGTGCTAAGTTGGTTTGGGAGATCTCTAGAGGTGGGAAGAAAAAATGGGTAAGGCTCTTGAAACATAAATATCTGGATTCCCGCGAGCCTAAAAGGATTCTGACTATCAAAAATCCTTCCAGAGGCTCGGTTATCTGGAATTTCATTATGGACAGTAGGGAAATCATCAGTGATCAAGTTACCTAGGATGTCAGGAATGGCAGGGATGCCTCCTTTTGGTTTGATTCTTGGTGTGGTGATGCTGCCCTATGCCAAAACCCCTCTCTGCAACCTATTATGGTAGAAACCTGTCATCTTTGGGGGCACAATATCTGTGATTATGGTTATCTGATCCAAGAAAATGGTATTGCCAAATGAAAATGGAACTCTTTGGATCAACTGGACTTGGATCAGTATCAGAAGGATCTGTTTACTGACATTCTCAACAAAAGGTTTATTTTCCCTTCCACTAATAAAGACATTATTAGGTGTTGTGGCTCCTCCGATGGAAAATACAAAGTATGTTTTGGTTACAAACTGAAAGAAGTGGTTATCGACAAACAAGACTGGCCTTTTAATCTTTTTTGGCATCAACATCTCCTTCCCAAAGTGGGCTCCTTTCCCTAGTTGGCTTGTTAGAGAAAAATCTTGACTCAAGAAAGGCTCCAGTCAATGGGTATCAATGGACCCAACAAATATCCTTTATGTTTGGAAAAGGAAGATACTATGGATCATCTTCTTCTCCACTGCAAATTCGCCAGTCCCTACTGGTGGCATTTCATGGGTAAACTGCGAATCTTTGGCCCCTTCCCAGCAGGGCTAGACAATTGGTTTTTGCAATGGCCTAAACTGGCAGTCAAGGCTGTTTTTGTTGATTTTCTTTTTATCCTCCCATCTCTTATGATCTAGGAAATCTAGAAAGAAAGGAACCGTAGAATCTTCCAGGGTAAAGAAATGAGCTTTTTGTCTCTCTGTGGGAAAATAGAGAACCACCTAACTGAACTCCTGAATGAGGCTGCCCAATACAAATCATTAAAGAAAAATTTGTTCACGGACTAGGATTGTAGGATTAAGTTGGTTCTTCCAAACCTCCTCATCCCTCGAATCTTCGGACTAGGTACCTCGGTGGATCAGATCAATCCAAGAGTGGGGGTGAAATGAGATGCGCTAGAGGTTGGGTGGTGCAAGGTAAACTTTGATGGTGTGTCTGCAGGAAATCTGGGTCAAAGTGGAGTTGGTTGTATTCTGAGGGACTCGGATGGTCTCTGTCTAAAAGAAATCTCTAAAAATATTGGTGTGGCCACTAATAATGAAGTGGAATTCAGAGCAACTTTCAGAGGTCTTCAGTTAGGGAAGGAGCTAGGGGTGCAGAGAATTCATTTGGAGGGAGACTCATTAAATGTTATTAATGTGATCCATTGTAGTAGCATCCCTAGTTGACATCTTAACCAGTGGCTTCAACTGATCTTGGCACTGCTAGCTACCTTTGAGGAATTTTGGGTTGGCCACAGCTATAGGGAAGGTAATGGTGAAGCTGATAGACTTTCTAAATTGGCTATAGCCATAGGTGACCCCACCTGATTACTCACCGATGAAGTTTTTTGGGGGCCGGTTGGTGATGTGGCATTAGTTCCACCGGTTGACATGTTATCCTCGCTCTCCATTTAGGGGGATGCTCGGTTGGGTCTATTGATGGTTGTGCGCTCTCCAGTTCATTCCATAACCTCTGGCTGTGGAACAAATTGCTACTTTGCTCCCTGGTAGCCACTTTACCCCTAGTCATGGTTTCTAGTGGAGAGATTGACCTTTTTCCATATTTGCTTGTTATGGTCTCTTCTCACCAACGTGATGTGATGCTTTGCTGACATCATTGATTAGTGTCAGTTTTGGCCTCAGGGAAATTAAATATAAGTGTACTTTAACATCTAGTCACGACTAGATTCTCGCATGATTTGTTTTCAATCACTTGATGCTTAAAGTTGGTCAACACCAACTTGAGGAGCTTTGGCGCAGATGGTTTGTGGATACTGGCAGCTCATGCGTGTGGATATTTATTGGGTATAAATTGCTTGCAGGGTGTCGTATTCTTTGGTTTGATACCGCACTATTTAACAATGGTATACCCTTCTTTCCATCAAACAATTGCTTTTGTTTTTGGCGATTCGCTATGGAGACCTCAATCCTCCTTGAAGCTACTTGTCACCAAATGGCTTTCTTGGGCAGAATCACGGACAAATGTCTGCAAGAGGTCCTCTTCTCTCAACATTTTCTCATTCTCCACAGCGTTAAGAGGATTCTAGGAAAGCAATTCCTCATGGCGTATCATAGGTATAGAGCCAACGCCGATATCTCAACCTTTTTTCTTGTAATGATAATTTACATGGGTACTAGTAAGTAGAAAGAAAAACTGTTAACGCAAATGATGTTTAAGCATCGCCTATTGGGGGAAATAGATGCTATATTGGACAATATTGATGTCAATCTTAGAATTCCACTACCCCAAAACTACTATATATCGCTAGGCAATGGAGCGGAGGTTAAGAAGCTTGTGATTGTTAATTCTCTAGATTTTGAGTCTCTCCAAGCAACCTGGCTTGGTATCTCCAAGAACATTGATTTCCTGTTTAAAGTGGCTGGCATACAAAGCGGTTTCACTTCAGAATGGCGGGCAAAATTTCTTTGTGATGAAGATATTGCGAGTATCAATGACTTTGGGGTTTTAGAGATCAGAGATCTAGTGGATGGAAATGACTGGGGTTTTGGGTTGGGCGAAGAGTGGATCCCAAATGACTACCGGCTCCCAAAGGAGAAGGCAGAATCAGCTGCTCATTTGAATTGTGGCACAAAATGTCCCATTATTCTGGATGCGGCTAATGCACTAACGGATGATGCTTCTGAATACTCACTTTGACTCCAGTTGTCACTAGGCCCTCTGGTCTCTCTGCTTTTTGAGCTTGTATGTTTTTTGTCTTAAAACCTCTGTTTCTATAAGAGGTTGGTTTATGTTTGTACTCTTCCAGCCCTCCGGGCTGGTCTTTCTTGTCTTAGACTTGAGCTATGGTAGGGGGTTTTCTTCCCGATTCTTTCCCACTACCGCTCTTTTTGAATCAGGCCTTGTATCCTCCTTTTTGTTTGATACAAGGGTGTTGCCCCAATGCAGCTATTTACTTATTAAAAAAAAAAACGTGAGAAGTATAAGATTAGGGGAAAAAAATTAAGAGGTTTCTTGTAAGGAATGATTCTTTTTATTTTAGTTTTAGCACAATAGAAAGGGATTTATTAAAATTAAATAATTAAGGTAAGGTTTAAAACTTGTTGACTTCCTTTTATGGGAGTTTGCTAACTTAAATGGTATACGTTGCATGTAATTGATAAATAAATTGTTATTTTTAATATTGAATTAAAGTGTGATAATTATCACATTGTTAGTCAATTAATTTCAAATAATTATTGGAACTAGTCTCTAACAAGAATTGAATTTAGAGAAATTTTCTTGATCATTTTTAAATTCAATAAAAGATGAATTATTTTGTTCTTTTATAAATGCATCTTTAATTCTTGTTATTTTTTCTTTATATTTTTCAAATTGATGATGTTGTCCTCATGATGTATAAGAGTCATATTAAATTGTCCATTATCAAGGATTTGATTGGTATAATATAGTTTAAAAATTATGTTTGGTCATATTTTCATGCATGTTCAATTGTTTTTGAAATTTTAAATTATTTATTTGTTAAAATAATTTAGAAGTTTAATTATTATGTTATGTACTAATTAAAATTTTATCAATGTTATAGAATAGATATACTTGCTCATGGTTCCATGTTATATAACATAATTGTTATGCCCTGCATACTCACCCCTCCATTTGAGTTGGTAAAATGTAGGCCCCCCTTCTTTTTTTCGTGTTTTGTTTCTTTTGTGCCTTTTTTTTCTTGTTTTCCTTTTTTTTGTTTTTTCTTGCCTTTGAGATTTCAAAGTCTCGAGTTCAAGATTTTCTTTCTTCCTAACCCCGGAATCCTGAGTTTCCAAGTTTTGTTTGTTTTGTTTCTTTGTTTTGCCCTTTCAAATTTCAAACCTCTGGATTCTCATGTATTCTTTAGCATTTAATCTCTCAAGACCCTGGAACCCCAAAACTCCACAATCCCAAAGCCTTTGTTTCTTTGTTCTCTTGGAGCCTCAAAACCCCAGAATCCTAGGATCTCAAGTTCTTTGTCTTTTGTTTGTTTGGAGCCTCGAAACCCCAGAATCTTGAGATCCTGAGTTCTCCATGATTTGTTTCTCTGGAGCCTTGGAACCCTAGAATCCTAAGATCCTGAGTTCTCCCTATTTTGTTTATGTGGAGCCTCGAAACCCCAGAATCTCGAGATCCTGAGTTCTCCATGTTTTGTTTCTCTGGAGCCTCAAAACCCTAGAATCCTAAGATCACGAGTTATCCCTATTTTGTTTATGTGGAGCCTCAAAACCTCAAAATCCTGGGATCCTGAGTTCTCCATGATTTGTTTGTTTGGAGCCTCACAACCTTAGAATCTTGAGATCTTGAGTTCTCTGCGTTTTGTTTGTCTAGAGCCTTGGAACCTCAGAATCTTGGGATCTTGAAATCTCCCTACTTTGTTTGTCTAGAGCCTTAGAACCCTAGAATTTTGAGATCCTCGGTTCTCCATGTTTTGTTTGTCTTCAGCCTCGAAACCTCAAAATCCCAAGATCCCGAGTTCTCCTTGTTTTGTTTGTCTGGAGCCTTGGAACCCCAGAATCCCAAGATCTCAAGTTCTCCCTATTTTATTTATTTTCTTTGGAGTTTTGGGACCCCAGGTTCTCAAAGTTTATCATTACCTTTGGTTGTGTGAGCTTGGGACCTCAAGATCCTGAAACCCCAAGTTTGGTTGTGTGGCACCTCAAGTCTCGTAACCACAATGAGAGTATAAATATCTCTCTGTAGTTTATTTTTATCATTTGCTCATTTGATATTTTATGTCCGAGCTCTATGCATTTGGTAATCTTGTGGTGAGTTCGAGGTTGCAACTTTTGAAGCATGGTGTCTTGTCTAATTTTTTGGTCATTCTTGAGGTAGGATCTTTGCCTCCTTCCTATTTTGATTGCCTTGTTTTATTTTGGTTTCTTTCATGTGTACTGCCTATTAGATTAGGGTTTTTGATCTTTGTTAGCTTAGTAAATAAGTCATTTTTCTTCGTGAATTCAACGTTGTGGTCTCATAAATGGATTTTTGGTTGTTAATAATGACTCTTGATTAAATTTTGATTCCTTCAAGTTTTTTAGGGTTTATGATTTGATTTCACATGCCCTAGTTTAGTGTGTCTGTTTCCTAGATTTTGTCATCCTCATATACATCTTGATTCCTTTAGAGTCAAGAATTTTTGTCTTTCTTTGGCTTTGGAACCCTAGGATTCAGAGTTCCAAAGTGTTGTCTTTCCTAGGCTTCAGAACCCTGGAACCAAGGGATCTCGAGGTATGATCTTTAATTCTAAGATTTCCACCCTGGAACCCCAAAGTTCTAGCCTTAACATTTGAATCACTTGGAACCTTGGAGTCTCGGGGTTCTGGAATTATTTTGTTCATTGCACTATAGAGTTTTTGAGGTCTCAAAATCCTGAGCTCTGGAGTGATTCGAGCCTTCTCAACCCAGAACCTCAGAACCCTGAGATCCCTAAGATTCAGAATTCAGACTTTCATTTCCTAAAGAATCCCTTTTGAACCCTAGAACCCTGAGTTTCCAAGTCTAGTGTTTTACTGAAAAATCTAATAAAGGGTAAATTGTGTTTTATGGAGAAGTGATGATTAGTTGATTTTTTTTTGCAGACTTAGAAGGATCATATGGAAGTAGTGGATGTCCCAAGGAGCTCTTGGAGAAAGACAAGGACTAAGATTAAACTTGAAAAGGTCCCAGTTAGAATGAAGTACTAGTATCAAGGACAAACAAATGCCTCTAAATTTGAGAACAAAGTGCAATGGGTCACAAACATCAAAATTTGTCACATTAAACTAGAGGCAATAAAATGGGAAGTATATGTTGAGAATCATAGTAGTATCTAGAGGAGAATTGGGAGATCTAGATTAGTTGAGAGTATTGTCTTTCCTCAGGCAACTCAAACACTTGAGTTGATCTTTGCCGTTGCACAACATATAACAAAGACAAGAGGAAGTGTATGGATACCAAAGGAAATGTAGTTCATTTGTCCCCAGAGATGTTGGCTTTGACTTTTAGGATCGCACAGTTAGGAAAAGTTTTACAAACCATAGTAGAAGAGAAGAAAAAATAACAAGTGATGCAAAGTTATGCAATGACTTCTCTAGTTACTCTCCAAGATGGTAATTAGACTCTGATGTGCCATAGTGGCTGAGCTTTAACTTTAAGAGGAAAAGGATGATTCTATTACCAAAAGTGGCTCTTCAAGATGTTGTGACTAATACTCTCAGGAAAAGAAAAAAGGAAAAAATTGTTAGTCCCAACCGGTGCTGAGAGGGGAGGGGTGAATCAACACTTTACCTGTTTTACTCAATTAAAACTTTTAACTTAAGTTTGCACTAACATAACATTCATCAATATAAATAATTACTGTTGAAGAATATGCATGCATGATAAGGTACACAATAACACCAAGATTTATCTCATGGAATCCCAAATGGGAGAAAACTACGGTGTGAGTAGAAACTCACAAAATTTGTACTCTTTTGGAGTATGCTCGGGGAGGAGCCATCCCAGTTAGGAGATTATGAAGACACTATTAGGTGCCACCTGGTTAAGGGATTTTAATTAAGGCATGTCAGTGCCTTTACCCTATTAAAGGTAGCCTTGTTAAAGGTCTTAGTATCATCAATTAAGATGACACACGGTTAAGGGATTTTTACAATGGGACCTGTTAAAGTGCACCCTATTAAGGGATTTTAGTTGCAATGGTTAAAAAGCAACAGAAGGATGATTTGTTGGAGTGGCTACTGATAGCTTGATCAGATCACACTGAAAATCATACTATATCTGCATCGGTTGTGTCTGCTCTGCACAACACCAGTTTCCTAAATATAACTTCACCTCTGCACTCTGCCGATTTACTGATCCTCGGCTCTACACTATGTCGGTCCTCTGTCACTTGGCTCTGCACTTTGTCGATCCTCTATCACTCAGCTCAACACTCTGTTCTACTCCCCCTGTGTTCACTTTCACATATGTCTTTTTCACATGAACAACAACCTCATCAAAATGAATTATGTGAATTTATTACCTTTTGGATATGTCACCAACTTTCCCTCCAAAACATCAGATTCAAAATTATGTTACCACGCCATAAATGACTCTCCAGAAATCATTCCAGGAGTCATTATCAAAATAGTCATTCATGTCGATAAGTCTGTTGGTTGACTATAGAAGACTGTCGGTTTAACTGGATGTTAACTGGACATTACCAAGTCTATCAATGTACTGATCTAAATCTACCTAGCCGATTACCTCCTGTATACCGATCTATTCACTGCTTAGCCGGTTGACCTCTTTTGTGTCAGTCTACTCACTGCTTGTTGGTTGATCTCTTGTGTGTCAGTCTATTCACTGCTTACTAGTTGACCTCCTGTGTGTCGGTCTACTCACTGCTTGCCCTATCTACACATTGCTTAACTGGTTAACCTCTGTATACCAGTCTACTTACTGTCCATAAACTATGAAGACTTGGAAGATGATGTTGCCAACAATGACAACCATATCATTCACCGGTGCACCAGAATGCCAACAAACTCCCTCTTTGGCATTGGTGGCAAATACTACAAAAATGTGTCGGTTCTGGCCCTTGTTTCTGACCCCTATAACTCATAATGTACAAGTCTTGAAAACTCCCCCTTTTTCCATCAATGGAAAAGATTATACAAAATAATTTGTCCAAGTAAAGCTAAAAGGTCCTTGAAATTTTCTTGAGCTACTTTCAAAGAGGATTCCCATGAAGATCATACCTATTTCATGGTGGTGAAGTGTCCATGCATAACCGCAATAAAAACCTCCATATCATCAATTGTCTTATAGTCAGGTTCACTTATGAGGCAGTCTGCTTCTTTAATGTTCATTTGCATGAAGTCAATAATTGGTGCTAGATAGCATTGTAGCTCTAACAAACTAAGACCTCATTTGTCCTCTTCTTCTTTCAACCTTTTGATTTCATGATTAAGTTGTTTGACCTTGCAAGTAAAGGTTGATGCTGAACATGTAAGAGGATCAAAAGAACTTATCAAATCTTGAATTTCTTTTTGAGTCTGATTTCTTTTGTCTTCTAGATCTCTGATTAAATTGGTAAAACTTGAAGATTTGACTAGTAATTGACCAACTTCCTGAAGTATATTTTTGACTTCTTTTGTTAGGGTGGAGAGGGCAACTTTTCCAAGTGATATTTGTTCCATTAAATTTTCTCCTCTCTTTGATTCATATTGCCTTACTACAACCTTCTCTAGATCGGTTGCCTCTGAACCAATTGTTGTAACAAGAGTACTCAACTGATCAATGATGGGGGCATTATCATCAACAACAATGTCAAGAATTAGGTCAGAGAGAATTGTCTTGGAAGATTTGAGAATTCTTGCCTTCTTTTTCTTTTCTCTTAATTTAGCCTTTTTAGTTTGAATTTTTTCAGTTTTTCTGAGACTTTCATCAACTGCTTAGGAGTCATTTTCTTTCTATCAATGACTGATTCTCCCTCTTCTTCCTCCTTTGTTTCATCTTCCTTTTCTACAATATCAACCTTTGAACTAGACTGGTATAAGAGAATAGTTGTAGACAGTACCAATTCCTTACCCCCTCAAAGGGAAATCAGTCATTGTATTGATCTCATACCAGGTGCTACACTACACAATAAGGCAACATACAAGCTTACCCCTAAAAAAAATGCAAAAGTTACAAGACAAATCCAAGAATTGCTTGAGAAAGGGTTCATTAGGAAGAGAATAAGTCCCTGTGCAGTCCTGACAGTACTGGCTCCTAAGAAGGAAGGAATATGGAGGTTGTGTACCAACTCTAGGGCCATCAATAAGATAACAATAAGATATAGATTCCCAATGCCAAGAATGGAGGACTTGATGGATTGTCTAGGAGGGACCAAGTATTATTCCAAAATGGATTTGAAAAGTGGTTATCATCAAATAAGGATCAAAGATGGAGACCAATGGAAGACAAGTTTTAAGACCAATGAAGGCCTATTTGAGTGGATGCTTATGCCATTTGTACTTTTCAACATCCCTAGTACATTCATGAGACTCATGAATGAGGTTCTTAAGCCCTTCATTAATAATTTGTAGTAGTATATCTAGATGATATATTGATTTTTAGTAAAGACAAGAATAAACATCTAACACACTTGGATTTGGTGTTGCAAAGGTTACATGAGGAGTAGTTGAAGATTAATTTGGATAAGTGTGTCTTCTTGCAGGAAGAACTAGTGTTCCTTGGATTTGTGATTTCTCAAGGAAATTTGAAAATGGATCCATCTAAGGTGGAGGCAATATTAAACTGGCCAACCCCTCAGTCAGCAAGTGAGGTAAAAGGTTTCCATGGATTAGCAAGTTTTTATAGAAAATTTATTAAGAATTTCAGTGTTGTTAGTGCACCAATGATAGAAACCATAAAAGGTGGCAGGAAATGTCAATTTGTCTGGACTAAGGAGGCTGATAGATCTTTTGATTTTTTGAAAACTAAGATTTTAGAGCAACCTATTTTGGTACTCCCTAACTTTCATAAGGTTTTCAATATTGAATGTGATGCATCAAATAAGGCCATAGGAGGAGTCTTGAGTTAGGAAGGTAGGAAAGTGGCATTTTTCAGTGAGAAAATAAATGAGGCAAAACAAAAGTATTCTACATATGACTAGAGATGTATGCTATGGTGCAATCCCTTAGGAAATGGAGACATTATCTCTTACCTAAGGAGTTTATTGTATATACTGACAACCATGCTCTAAGTTTATTGAATAGGCAGGATAAACTAAATCATTGACATATGAAGTGGATGGAATATCTTCAAGCTTACACTTTCACTGTCCTACATAAGAAATGAGTGGCTAATAAATTTGCTGATGCACTTAGTAAAAAGGAACTTAGAAATCCAAGAGATTCAATTGGAAAGCATGGGAATCAATGCCTTGAAAGACATGTATCAAGGAGTTGAAGATTTCAAGGAGGCCTATGAAGTTTGTAAGGACATGAATGATAGGTATCATACTGATTTTTTTATTATATCCTCCAAGAAGGCTTACTTTTAAAAGGTAGACAAATTTGTATTCCCAATTGCTCCATGAGGGAAATTATTGTAAAAGAAAAGCATTGTGGAGGTTTGTCAGGACACTTTGGACTTGATAAGTCACTTGAATTGGTTAGGAGATTCTACTTTTGGCCTAGGATGTAGTCAGATGTGAGAAAGTATGTGACAAAGTGTGTGGTAGCCAAAGGGAAAAAGGGACAAGTTCAAATGCAAGTATATATACTCCATTACCAATCCCTACTAAACCTTGGGATTCAGTTAGCATGGATTTTGTCTTAGGTCTTCCCAAGACTAAATCAGGATATGACAGTATATATGTTGTTGTGGATAGTTTTTCCAAAATGGCACACTTTTTGCCATGCAAAGTTACACATGATGCTTCCAATATTGCAGGTTTGTTCTTCAAGGGGGTTGTTAGAGTTCATGGGTTACCTTTAAGAATTATCTCAGACTAAGATCTTAAGTTTGTGGGACATTTTTGGAGGACTTTGTGGCATAGGTTAGGGACAAATTTGTCCTTCTCTTTTGCTTATCACCCTCAATCTGATGGACAGATAGAGGTGATTAATAGATCCCTTGGTAATTTGTTGAGGTGTTTGACTAAGGACCATGGAGTCACTTGGGATACTATTCTTCCACAAGAAGAATTCTCATATAATGACTCTGTGAACAGAAGTACCAGACTGAGTCCTTTCCAAATTGTATATGGATCCCATCCTAGAGGTGTTCTTGAACTCAGAGAAGTGTAGAATATTGAAAGGAGTGCTCAAGCAGATGATTTTGTTGAAGTGATCAGAGACATACATCAACAAGTCCAGGATAGATTGATACAAACCACTAAACAATATAAGCAGCAGATGTCATAAGGAGAGATGTTCAGTTTAAAGTGAGAGACATGGTGATGATTCATCTCAAAAAAGAAAGACTCCCTAAGGAAAAGTACACCAAGATACTCATGAAAAAGAGAGGTCCTTTTAAGGTCCTAAAATGATGTGGAACAAATGCATACAAGATAGATCTACCCCCTGATGTTGGTTTATCTCCTATATTCAATGTATCTGATATATATGCATATAAAGGTTTTGTGGATGATGTTTGTGTTGCAAGTCCATCTGATTCTTGTAGTCTAGCTATGTTGGAAGGACTTGCTTCCCCTCTCAAACCTGAGATTGAGTGCATTTTGGATCAAAGGGTTAGTAAGAAAATAGGGAGGAAGACTTACTTGGAGTACCTAGTCAAATGAAAGTATCAACCTTTAGAAGATGCTACATGGACAACTTCTGAGGCCATTAAGAAGCCCAGAACTCTCTTTGCAGACATCCCAACTTAAGGGACTTGAGTTTCTTTCGGGCCCGAGAGTATAGTGCAGAGTACATTCCATTACACATCTATTTTCAAGCACATGGTGGTGTCTACAAGTTAATTTGTGATGTAATAATGGGTTGGATCAATGATCGCCCTTGATGTAATTGAATGCCTATTTGTATGGTCAATAATCTCTTAGGTGAGCATGTAAACCTAGAGGTCTATTAGGCCATGAAGGCTTGGAATTTGGATTTTCTATGTTAGTATGTCTAGGATGTTGTCTTAGGTGCTTGGAGTCTAAATAGTGACCTTGGATGTGTTTCCATAAGGTATAGGTGGTTAATAACCAATGTTATCCTAAGTTGCAAAATGTTGCATTTTTTGTCAAGCAACTTTTCAAAGTTGTCGGTAGGATGCCAACTACTTCACCAATGGTCGTAACTATTCAAAAGCTAGTTATGGACATTGGAAAAGGTTTATATATGCTTGGAAAACCATAGGAAGAAAGAGTCAAAAGTTTTGTAAAGTTTGGTGGAGAAAGTGAATAGAACAATTCTGATTTCACCATAACTGTGATATTTTTCTGCATTATCCATACAGAGCATGAGATCTACTAATGAATTTTTGATCTGGTTAGAAAGAACCCTAAAACACCCTTCCAATGCATTTGGTCTGACCTCTTTAAGTAAAGTTTAGTGGAAGTTATAAGCATTTTATCCTCTACAGGTTTGAAACCCTTGATTTTCAAGGGTTACCATGCAAATAAGACCCTAACTTGCAATCTACTCATTGGGATCTGATGGCCATGGATAGAATGAAAGTTAGGGACATGTATTTTGAGATTCTAGAGGGGCAACATCAGGAGTTGGTTGGTACATTACCACCAAGCCCTATTCTAAACTAGTTGAGGGTTTAGATTATATTAGACGAGTTTCATTGCGCATACAATGAACAATGATGAGATGATGAGTTGAATTGGTGGAATTGTAGTATTTGAACATATAAGAAACTTCTTTTGATCCCATTCTCATATAACTCTTTTGTGAAATTGGTCTAACCTAATCAATTAGGCCTGTGACCCAAGTAGGTGTTGAAGATTGTAGGAATAGGGTGGAATTCCAATCTTTTGGAATCTGATAGTAATCCCAAAAGGGTGTCTGAAACCTAAATTTGTTTAGGGTGTTGTTTGGTGTTATCTAGATAAAACTCCAAAAAGACAATGAAATAGGGCTACTAGCTGATAGACCGGTGCCGGTAAACCTATGCTGGAAGACCTATATCGATAAACTTGTCTAGGCCTCAAAAGCCAATATTTGTTTTATGCTTCAAAATAGCATTGTGGAAGATCTTGATAGGTCTTAGGAAGTGGGTAGAAGTGTTGTGTCATCCCTGGTTAGGGGTAAGAGTTTGATTTCACAGTTTAGGTGTGAATCATAACCGCGAGGGAGACCCAGGGTAAAGAAGACCAAGGTGTGTAGGTGGGTTTATCACCCTACTGCTACCAGCCTTTGCATCAAATATCCTGACTCTCATTTAGCTGTTGAGCTAGTTCCTTTCTTTTTGCAAGTGATTTTCTTAGTCTCTCTTTCAATTGAGTAATAATTTCATTTTCTTTATCAATCTGCTTCTGATACCAGTATTCTTCCATAATCTTTATCCTTAAGCTGTCTAGCTTCACTTTAGAGGACCAAAGCTCTGATACCAATTGTTAGTCCCAACCGGTGCTAAGAGGGGAGGGGTGAATCAACACTTAACCATTTTTACTCAATTAAAACTTTTAACTTAAGTTTGCACTAAACATTCATCAATATAAATAATTATTGTAGAAGAATATGCATGCATGAAAAGATACATAGTGACACCAAGATTTATCTTGTAGAAACCCAAATGGGAGAAAACCATAGTGTGAGTAGAAACTCACAAAATTTGTACTCTTCTGGAGTACGCCCGATGAGGAGCCATCCCTGTTAGGAGATTACAAAGACACTATTAGGTGCCACCCGGTTAAGGGATTTTGATTATGACATGTCAGTGACTTTACCCTGTTAAAGGTAGCCTTATTAAAGGTCTTTGCATCATCAATTAAGATGACACCCGATTAAGGGATTTTTACAATGGGACATGTTAAAGTCCACCCTATTAATGGATTTTAGTTGAAATGGTTAGAAAGAAATAGAAGGATGATTTGCTAGAGTGGCTATTGATAGGTTGATAAGATCACACTGAAAATCATACTATATTTGCATTGATTGTGCATGCTCTGCAGAACACCGGTTTCCTAAATATACCTTCAGCTCTGCACTCTGCTGATTTACTGATCCTCAACTCTACACTCTATCGGTCCTCTGTCACTTGACGCTGCACTCTGTCGATCCTTTGTCACTCGGCTCAACACTTTGTTCTACTCCCCTTGTGTTCACTTTTATATATATCTTTTTCACATGAACAACAACCTCATCAAAATAAATTATGTGAATTTATTACCCTTTGGATCTGGTGCCAACTTTCCCTCCAAAATATCAGATTCAAAATTTTGTTACTGCTCCATAAATCACTCTCCAAAAATAATTCTAGGAATCTTTGTCAAAATAGTCGTTCATGGCGATAAGTTTGTTGGTTTAACTAGATGTTAACTAAACATTACCAAGTCTATTGGTTTCAGACTCTACCGATGTACCGATCAAAATCTACCTAGCTGATTACCTCCTATATATCAATTTGTTCACTACTTAGTTGGTTGACCTCTTCTATTTTGGTCTACTCACTGCTTGTCGGTTGATCTCTTGTGTACCGGTCTACTCACTTCTTGCTGGTTGACCTCCTGTGTGTCATTCTACTCACTGCTTGCCCTGTCTACACATTGCTTAACCAGTTAACCTTTGTATACCAGTCTACTTACTATCGATAAACTGTAAAGACTTGCAAGATGATGTTGCCAATAATGATAACCATATCATTCATCGGTGCACCAAAATGCCAACAAAAACTATACACCATTTGACAAGGAGTGAATCAGGAGAACTTATGACAAGTATAGCAACCCCAATGCCCAAAAAGGAAGGTGGACACAAACTTTAACTCAATACCAAGTATCTCAAGTGAAGTTGGGTATACAAACTAAATGGTGGGGGAGAGCCACCTTGGGTACTGCCACTGTTACCATTAAAAAAAAAATTTGAGAAAGAACACAAGTCTAAATAGGAGATCAAGGTTTAGTTGGAGAAATATAGACAATTACTAATTAGATTTGTCACTCCCACTCAATTCCAGAGCTATGGATTTGAAACACTCTTCCTCCAATCTTCCTCAACAAAGTTAATGCTCTACATACTACAAAGGAAAAACTGATAGCTGTGTATAATTGGGTAAGAACCATTTGTCAAAGGTAAAGCTCTTCTTACAAGAAACTATGAAAATATATGAGGATGCTTGTCTTCTTGAAAATGGTGTGAGCTTCCTCTCAACTCAATGAGAATCCTAGGCTCAAAATCATGAGAAGCAAATAAGGATATTAAAGAAAATTAAGGACATGGGAGAAAATGTTATCAATCAAGAATATTTACTAGGAGGAGAAGATCTTGCCACCCTTTAGAATTGAATTGACAGGTTGGAGTTTAAAAGGGACATTGTTGATCAATATAGAGTTGAAGTGTTGAAAGGGCTTCCCTCTTTCTTGGAGAGATTAAAAGGATATGAGGAGTATGTCGTCAAGATGTTGGGGATGCACATTTTTATAGCTACACAAGAGAGTTTGCTTGATCAAGAGTCAGTTCTCAAAGAGTGGGATCAGTATGTAATAGAGAAGTTCTCTTCAGAGGTCAAGTTCGACACCACATTGATGGAGAGATGCATGTATCTCATTTTTCAATCTTACCAAGTGAATCAATTAGTAGATAACTTGGTAGACAAGGTGGATGAGTTAAGGGAAAATATAAGAGTCTCCAATTTTAGGATTGGATATCTCCTAGATCCACCTTGGGCTTCAATTGAGTGTTATCTAGATAACTAATGAAGGTTCAAGAAGATGAATGACTAAATAAACAATAAGCCACATGTGCATCTTCAATTGTTTCAAGTCAAGAAGAGTAGTTAAAATGCAACCCATAGTATCGTAGAGTAGACTACAGTTTTAGACAACACACTTTAGGAATAGTTTACTCAACATGCATGGCTCCATGACACCTCAGAAGGAAAAACTCACACCAAAGGAAGAGTACAACTATTCAATCCCAATTAATAAAGACTTGTTTACAAATAGTTAACTCATGCCAAGGTGCAATAACTTGCATGTTAATTGTGACTCTTTCTATTTTATAGTTGAGTCTTAAATGTAATTTTTTTTGTCATTGTAAGGGTCGAAGAATCAATGATTTGAGGCTAGTAGCTAGTAATTTCATTTTTTGAAAATTTCAAGTTTTAAGTGTTTGAAGACAATTGAACATCTACAATATCAGTGATTGTCATTGCTTTCCTAAATCAATATAAAAAAAATTGATGGATTGCATGGTCAATAATCCATGTTCTTGAAAATTGATATTCTTTAATTGTGATTTGATTTCTTTCATTCCAAATAGCATCTTATTGTTCCAAGAATTATTGTTCTATGAATCATATTACACATGTCAATGGTATATGAGGATTGAATGATTTTGTGAAAAGTTTATCCTGAAAAATCTTTCTCTATTTGCATGTAAATTGATGATATTACATGTTAATAGGAAATTATGCTCAGTGATGTTCTAAAAGTTATTAATAATATCATGTTTCATAGTTAATCTATTTTGTAAGTTACAAGTTTAGTAAAAATCCATTTACTTTTCTTTCTTGCAACCTCAGTATATCTTTTGACTTTATATGTTTAAGTATAGATCCTATTTGTATGCTCTGCTTGCCACTAGTATACCCCTTGATTGAAACAAGTCATGTGAATACTGATTTAACCTTGCACGATTGTGACCCAACAAAGAGACCTAGGAAGGTTGGGAATTCCTACCTCCTTACCCTTTTTAGGAGAAGATTAGTTCCACTTAGCTTGTGTTAGGTGTGTGACAAGGCCCATCAATAGAAATAGTGCTAGGAGGAGGGCCTGAATAAGTAGAGTGTATATCCTCTTTTTCTCTGGATAGGTTTCAAACAGTTCTTAGAAGTAGACCTAACCAAGATGAATGAGAGGGAGAAGAATAAAGATCAAGGAGATCATTCAAAGAACTCTCCATTGCAAAAAATATATACTTGAAGGAACACAATGGACCACTGAGAGGGGGGCGAATTAGTGGTGATCAATAAATTTTTTTACTTTCTAAAAGATCGAAGCATTAATAACAATAGTCATGAAGCAAAGAGAAGAGGTATCAAACATAAAATAACACACACATAAGAGGCAAATCACATAACACCAAATGTATGAGGAAAACCCAATGTGGGAAAAACCTCGGTGAGAATAGCTACTGGAGTCTACTACTCCAATCCAACCTCACAATGAACAACAATTACAATAAGTTTTAGGGCACCAACCCTTGATATTCTGAGCACCAACTCAAGGAGAACCAACCCCTAATATTTTGAGCACCAACTCAAGGAGCACCAACCCCTAGTTTTATGAGCTACAACTCAAAGGAGCACCTACCCCTGCTTTGAGCACCCACTCAGAGTTTATAATAAGTATAGATTCAATTAAAAACTAGATACCTCACCACAAATGAAGTTTTGTAGCACCTTACTAGTTTTCTTTTGTCTTTCCTTTCTCTCTCTGCTCTATGCACTTCAGTCTGTTATGCTTTTCTTCAATTGTGATTTTTTGTTTCTTCTAGTAACTTTCTTTTCTCTTTCCTCTCTATCTCGTTGTAATCTAGGTTCTCTATCTATCTTCTACTTTGATCAGTTCACTCCTCTACCTTTCTACCTTGACTCAGCACCTTGTTGCTTCTTGTTGTCTTGGTGTTTTGCACTCTGATAATTGAACTTTTCCGCTCCTCTATCTCTATCTATGTTCAGATCTTTTTCTTGCTTTAGTACTTGACTACAACACCTCACTCACTTCACATAGCTACCACTCAACACTCTTGAATACTTTCTTTAGCTCTTTCTCCTTACTTCAGCAAGCTTCACACTTATACATACAATTGAGTAGTTGTTCTTTGTTTTTCATCTCTGTCTCAGTCTCAACTACTCAACTGTTGGCATTTTTTATGTTTATGTTGTGATTGTCATTGATGGACACACACTTTCACTGAGATCCTCTTTATATGTATGAGTTAGAGCACAACCGGTATTTGTTCCAACCGGTATGTTGAATTATAGTCTTTAGACTATTGTTGTTTTGAAGAATGTGTTTCTCGGTCTGAAGTGGCATATTGACCCCAAGTGGTTCGTGGATCCCAAGTGGTACGAAGGACCAAAGCGACATAACACATTTTCACCAGTCTTCATTTTTGTCAAACCGGCAACCGACATTTTGTATGAACTAGTAATACTTTGTGATGAGTTACCAACCAACATTTTGTGATGAGTTACCATCCACCGATTGTTTGACGATGCCGACATATTAACAGTGCTTTTTGTGTCATGGTACCAAGTATGTCCAAGTTCATTGAACCTAGGAAATTGTAATGTAATCCTATTAGACCGACATGAAATCAGTTTCCTTTATAAGGACATCATGTCTAGGGTTTTAGGTTGTTGTTGTTGTTGTTGCGATAGTTGATATTGCGGCTAGGGTTTAAGGTGGTTGAGGAGTTAAAGAGATTATGAATGTGTAGAAGACTGAAGTAATGTTGGAGTGCATTAGGAATGAGCTACCAAGGATCTAACCAAGTAGTCTGTGCAACTAGCTAGATCAAACACTTGTTGATTACTCACATCTTTGACAAGTCTGTAGCCCTTAACTGGGTAGGCCCAAAAGCCTTTTGTAAATCCTCTAACAAGGTGGTTCACATCTGTGGATCTGAAATCCTCTAGCAAGGTAGTCTTTAATCGGACTTATCTCCTAACAGAGATTGAGATTCCTAACAGGATCTGTTCTGGTAAATAACATTGTAAGACCTTAACCGGTCTGGTTCCTATTCTGTAGATAGTTACTTGTGAGTTCCATCTCACCGTGGTTTTTCCCATTTGGGTTTCCATGTCAAAATCTATTGTGTTATGGTGTTTGTGCTTCTGTGGGTGAATGCATTATTAGTTATTTGGTTTGCATTTGTTAACCAGTTTGTCTGTTAAACTATTTTACTGGTTTACTGTTAGTCTTGCAAAGTGTTTAAGTGCAAAGATTTTTGGCATACTAATTCACCCCCCTCTTAGTATTCATCATCAACTACCTCTGTCCATCATATTTACAGCTCTGCATTATCATCTCTACATCAAAGAATGTCTTTTCCTTCAATTCTGCAATTTAGAATTAGTTCATTTTTCTCTCTCTGAGATTTGGTCTTCAATAGATTTGATCTTTTTCTTGGTTTGACCACCTACATTGAATGACTCTTCTCTGGTTTCCAACTGTACTCTATACTTTGTTTTCTATTTTTTAGCAAACTAAATCTGTAAATCAAATTTTATCTTTCCTCTATCAAATTTCTTGAGCCCATCAACCACCTATAACAGATTGGCCATTAATGTGTTCTTCATATTCTTTTGACCTACCCTGAAGAAGTCGACAACCACCTCATTAAATCGACCTTCATCTCAGTAAGAACTGTCCTGGACATCGGATCTCCTAGTTGTCCACTTGGTTACCACATGTCATCATATTCTACATCCAAATCACCTAGTTGAACGTTAGTCATCTGCCACATAGGTCTCTGCAACTATCGTGCATGCCAACCATTTCCGTTTCTGAGTTGTTGCAAAGAAATGGCACGAAACAATTTTAATAGAACTTTAAAAATAAGTCGTAGATCTTCCTCCATGCTGGAAAATCAGACAATATGCAATGGTCAATTTGACATTGACCTCTACACTGGCAAGTGGCTTATCTCTCGGCCAATAGGAATATTTCACGTCGGTCATGCTTTTTCAGCTCAACACAACGGTCCCACATTCTAACCTTGACCGCCCAGCAAGGACACATGGAAACATCGCGTGATGTCGTGAAGGTTAAATTCCCCACATCTTCCATCATGGGATAATGAGAGCCATTAGATCTTCTCGAAATTTATCTTCCCTGTTGTGGTGACTGCCAACTTAACCAACAAACATCTTTTTGATGCGATTAAAACACCATCATTTGATTTACCCACATGCAAAATTGTGTACCTTTAGTAGCTCGGGCTATAAAAAATTTCCATTGACTATGGACTTAATAAAAATTTAAAATATTTTAGGTCAGACTATAGTCTGCAGGAGAAATATTAAAGCACTAGGACTTAGGAAAAATAACACGGGCCCGACAAAAATATTAATCGCCTAGGAAAGTAAAAAGGGAAACATGGCCCTACACGACGACTGATGATCCTTAGCTTAAGTAAAGAAAAAAGTAACGCAAAAACATAAAATATTTAAGGGTTGAAAGATTTTAACAATAAAAGGATTTTGATACAAAGGCATAAACCCTAAACCCTAGACTTGAGGGCAGTGACAAAGACAATTTAATCTTGTAAACCCTAGGCTTTGGTAGGCTTAAGGGAAACAACAGAGGCACACAAATGGATGGTACATAGAAATGACTAGAGTTTCCAATATTTGGTCATACCAATTTGTCAATCTGAACTACAACATCTTCACAACCTTGATCACTGAGCAAGATCACTCTGCAACTTGTAACCTTGGTTTCATTCTGCATCTAGTTGACATCATTGACAATAATGCCAACAATATTGACCAATAAGTTCAAGTCATACCATGCCCCCAACTTGTTGCAACACCATTTGTAAACCAAAAACCCCCACCACTACCTTCGATGGTATTTTTATATCAGACACACACACCCTTAGGAACAATACTTGGAGGAATCCATGACTTGGCTAGAAATCCGGATGAGTTATACAACAAATATGAATTTGGTTGACCCAAAGCTAGATCAAATTGATTCTAAAATAGATAGATTGAATTGATGAAAATGATGCTTAATTTATAGATTTTCAACACAAAGGAGGTGAGAAATAGAACTCAAGTGTTGATTGATAGATAACTTAAATTGACTGATCAGTAAACTAGTCATTATTGATTTGTTAACTCAATAGATTGATCTGTTAACATAATTGATTGGATAGAGAACTCAATAGATTGGCTAGTAAATTCATTTGATTGATCAGTAGACTGAATAGACTAGGGAGATGATTGAATTGATGGATTAGTCATAAAAAGTTTATTTTGAGTTTAAAAGGATGATTGATGAGTTAACTGAGTTTAACTAATTAGACAACTGATTTGATCAATCAGTTCTGGTTTAGCATGTGTTGTAGGAATTTGAAATTGCATTTGATTTCCATTTTCAATTTGAATTTGGTCATTGAATGCTGAAATGCACATGAAATTAACTGAAATTCAAATTTGGTGAAATGTGAATTTGGAAATGTGAAATTAGATGAAATGATATGAAATTCGAATTTGGGGAAAATGTGAAATGAAATTAGATGGAATTAATTGGAGTTATAATTTGAGGATTTGGAGAAATTTAATTAATTAATTTAAATAATTTAAATGAAATTATTTAAACTTAGGAGATTGAATTAATTAAATAATAAAGATTTTTTAATTAAGGAATAAATCATAATTAATTAAATAATTGATATTTAATTAATAATTGAGATAGGGTTAACTGATTTAAATGATTTGAGAATAGAAATAGAATAATTAGAAGTGCTAAAGGGTGATGATTAGAAGAAATAGTTAGTTTAATCAAATAATTAAAGAATTACATAATTAAATAGACGAATAATTAGTGTAGAATTAACGAGACATTTCTAGGTGTTCACATTTTCCCCTCTTTGAGACAATGTCGGAATGATGTTGTTTCAAAGAAAATGAAAAGAAAACTGGCCTAGTATGTCTCGGTGACACTTAGGGTATAAATATGCCCCCTTGAAAAAAGTGGTCGGAAAATTGTGGAATGAAGACTAGTTTTTTGAAAATGTGCTAGATAGTGATAACATGAAGTTTGAAATGGTTTCAATCTCATTTTCTATGTCTACAATTGCGTTGAAGTTGGAGGGGTCCACAGGTGTTATGTTGAGAAAAACCCTAATTTTGAGCTTATAAATTAAAGATTGGTATTGATTTGAGCTCATTTGCACTATTTTGTTTTGCAAGAAGTCCTTAAAAATATTAGTCCTTTGGGTGTCCTTGGAGTGAAATGGCAGGTTGCAGAGCAAGGGTGCATTTATACTAGTGAGTGCAGTTTTATCAGAGACCTCCCGACATTGGTGGCATGGTGAGTTGACTGATTTATTGCTCGTTTATGTGTGTTTTTTCAAAATTTTCAATCGTTTGATGATATGTACTTTTTAGTGAATTTCAAATTTGATTGTCGATTTTGCTGCAATTGATATTATTATTGTGCAATTGATTCTAATGTACCACATTTGATGTTTTACATCGCACTTGCTTCTCCTGATTCATATTTGCAAGTTTTGCTTCACATTTGATAATTGTGTTCCGCATTTGCTAAAAGTAATTTGCATTTGATAAAATCATTATGCAATTGATAATTTTACTTTGCATTTGATATAAGTATGCCATATTTGATAGTAAAGGCAATTTTTTCTTATGCGTCCTGATAATTTGATGATGTAACTAACTCATTTTTATGTTTTCCAAATGTAGGCTCATTATCTAGTACTACTTGCTAGATGGACGAGGCCAAATGGTCTTGATCGATGTCATGATTCAGATCCAGAGGATACCGCTTTGTTACAACAGGTTGGATTGTATTGCAAAGCACATTTGCTTGAGGTTATGACCATCAGGGCCATGATTAGTGCTTTGATTGAGCGCTGGCATTCAAAGACATGTTCTTTTTATCTACCAACAGGTGAGGCATCCATCACACTTGATGATGTGTGGCATATCTGACACATTCTGATATTTGGTACATGAGTTACTTTTGATCACCATGATGGTGTTTATGCTTTGTGCACATTGTTCGAGTGTGAGGAGCAAGATCTACATATTCATGGTCGTTACGCGATTCATTGGGATGATTTTGATTATGATGATCTCACCATTGTTCTTTCTTGCACTGTTGATGGATTATTGATTCTTGATAGACGTACCCATGGTTTTCCTGTTGGATGGGGACAACTCATACATGATATGATTATTGATAGACGTGTGTTTTCTTGGGGTCCTTGTCTTGTTGCCACTTTGTATCATCAGATGCATGGGATTGTTTACTTGTAGCAGAAATCAGTTGGATATGGCATTACTTTGATCCAAACATGGGCTTGGGAGCACATAGCTATCTTCCATCCTACATTACATATTGATTTAGAGCCAGATCAGCCATATGATTTTGGGTACACTGTTGGTGTGAGACATAGGGCATTGGGTAACATCTTGTATTGGCGTTATCAGATTGATATCTTACAATATTTCTTATGGAGACCTTATCTTACTTTCCCCGGTTGGATTGATGATGGTCAACATCTTCCTTTTTGTCGACAACAGAGATATCTTATTGGTCGAGATGTGGGTGGTCATAGGGTTATTGACATGCATCTTCCTGGCTGTGTAATCAGATAGTTCAGGGAGGTATGGGGTATTCCGGATGTGATAGCTTATTTTGCTCGCACTACTTGAGAGGTTGGTGATTGGGGTGCTTGCGTGTAGCCTCATGTTGCTATTGCTGAGTTTGATGCTCTTGCTTGTGTTATGTGGAGATGGCATGTTGGGGTAGTGGATCCAAGGTCCACAACACAATATAATGTATGGTGGATACAACACATGCCTATACCTTTGACAGATTTGATAGTTCCTATTGGTGCTTAGGAGATTAGACATGGTAGGGGTCCCAGGGGGAGAGGAAGAGGTGAGGGGAGAGATGGAGGAGGTAGAGATGGAGGAGGTAGAGGTGGAGGTGGTATAGATCTCATAGCAGTGGTTGCAAAGCAGGTGAATAATGGAGAGGAGGATGTGGATATTAGTGGAGAGACTGCATCTATGAGTAGTTCTGATGAGGGTGATGAGTTAGGATTAGGCTCATCACACAGGGATGAGGGTGGGGACGATGGACATGATGTGGAGATGCCCCAGGCTACGGAGTCTGGAGGTGTAGAGAGAGGAGATGAGGAGGGATTGGGAGATCGAGTTAGGTGTTTAGAGGACCTGGTTGCTACTTTGCAGTAGCATATGGAGGAGTTGACTGTAGAGAGGGATCATATAGCTAGTGAGAGAGATTGAATATAGAGGGAGAGGGATGAGGTAGTTAGGAGAGTTAAGATCACCATGGATGCATATGATCAGTTATTTGGGCCGGTTACAGAGGCATGTAGCTAGGCAGATAGATATTTTGTTGTTGCAGAGGAGGCTATTTATTATCGACAGGCTTATGAGAGAGCTATTCCTAAGGGTCAAAGTGAGCCTAGTTTTAGTGCTTTCATGGGGAGAAGATTGAGTTGATCTACCTCTCGACAGAATAGCAATGCAGGAGTGATGGGTCCACCTAGGGCACCGTCGGGAGAGACTGGAGTTAGGCGAGATGCACCTACTGATAGAGGCAACATAGGTTGAGAGATTGGATATTGATGTTGATGTTGTAGATACGATGTATATTGACACATTTCTATATGATATATGATATGCATTCTTGATGAGCTATTTGATGATGAGCTTCATGGTATAATGTTTCTTTATTGTGTTTTATGCTTTTGTGATGATGAATGAAATGTGAATGTGGTATCATGCAGTGATGTGATGTACCTTCATTTTGCGATGTATAATGATTCATGAAATTCTTATTATAATGCAATGGACTAACATTATGAAATGATATACATGAAAATGTAATGTGATGATGTTTATTTTTGTGTATCAAACAAGTGTTGAAAATTGTGAATTTGGAAGAATTCTTAGTTGTTAGATGTAGAATAGATATGAAGTGATCAATCAATTGAATCAACCTTTGTTTATTCCAGATTTAGATATGATAGAGATGATTTGATATAATTTTGATGAAAAAGTCTTAATTTCTTTACTCGTAGTGCAATACAATATCATCATTGAGCCTTATTATGTAAAAATGGAGCTTATTACACTAGGGTATGAGGAACCAAGATGTATAGATATCTCATTGCGAAGAAACAAACATGTAACATACAAGGAATCAACCCTCCATTCTGGGAATTACACTAGGGGTCGAGGTATGTGTGGCATTCGCAAGGTAAATGCTCCTATCATGGACACCCACTAGATAAATTGCCCCAGAGCTTCATTGGTTCAAACCACAAAAAACAAACAAAGAAAAGGACCATGACCATCATAGCTCCTCTTGTCACTTTTTGGACATCCTTGAGTAGCTAAAAGAAATGATATTTGCCAAAGAGTCAACCAAAATAGACAAAACTCAACAGTTAGACTGACTGTGCTTTTGCTTTGATATGTTTGATGTGATTTTGATAATGTTTGGTTTCAAAATTTTTGGACCCCATTTAAGACGGACCTGTCTGGTTTCAAGTGTATCGATTCTATTTAAGACAAGATGTTGATCACATTGATAGTTTGATAGTGATTGATAGAT
Organism: Cryptomeria japonica; assembly: GCF_030272615.1. Taxonomy (NCBI): domain Eukaryota; kingdom Viridiplantae; phylum Streptophyta; class Pinopsida; order Cupressales; family Cupressaceae; genus Cryptomeria; species Cryptomeria japonica. Next base: position 236,399,779 of record NC_081405.1, read on the forward strand.
TAGATAGCTGATCAACTTGATTGCAGATGTTTTGACAAGATAGTTGTATCCTTTGTTTAACTTCATGCAAACTGTTTGCTGGATATCTTCTAGGGTGTTTGATTCTTGCGAGACAATTTAATGCAAGTTTTTTATGTTTTTGGATTTTTAGGATCGATATTTGAATGTTTTTGGATAAATTTTTATCTTTTCTGATTTTTCATTTTTTCGGGACTTTTTCTTAATGTTTTTGGATTTTGGAATTTTTCGATGTTTTTGTTTGATGTTTTTTAGGACTTTTATCTAAATGTTTTTGGATTTTTTTTCATGGACTTTATCTGATTTTTAGGATTTTTTCAGTTCTTTATCTGATTTTTTAGAATTTTTTCAAGTCTTTATCTGATTTTTAGAATTTTTTTAGTTATGCCCCCAAGTGCAAACCTATGATGATGATATGCAACATGTATGTGAAGATAATGAATTTTGACATGAGGTACTAATGTAATATGCAAGACAAGAATGCAGTTCCTATTCGAACAAGAATGAGTGTGTGTGTCTTTCATTCTGAAATGCACTAATTGGATTAAAGGTGCGAAACGTTTCAGAGATAGGATTTCAATCCATTCTCAAAAGACTTAGACCATCCAACCTAACACACTATGTAACCAAGATTTATGAATGGAGGTGCGAAAAAATTCTCTATCAATTCTTGAAACGTTGATCTTCTTTTGCCCATGTGTGTGCAATTGAGTTTTTTCTGACTCTTATAACCATCAAAGACCCTTGGAATCCTATGTGGCTAGCTACGTGAGTTATTCTGACTTCAAAAGCAACCTAGATAGAGCCTCTCTGCTAGCAAGCTTTTAGGGATCCGACGAGGTTATGCACTATAATCTCTCAAACATTGCTCCATTGCTAGTAGGCGTTCATAGCTGTGATGGAGTTACTTGCATGTTCCAATAGTCAAGCTTCTTTTTGTCGCACTTGTATGCGTGATATTTCAATAATATATCATCTTTTTGTTTTTCCTTGAGATTGACATAACATATTTTTTTTCTTGCCTTGACTTGTAAGTAATGAAACCTACTTGGGGATGACAATTATAGCGGTGCTAAAGTAGAATATTGAATTTTTCACTAGCCACATGACCAACTAGGTATCTGTAATGACTTAGAGCTTTTGATTAATGTGTGAGATATAGAAATTGAAAGATTTTGGGTAACAAGACCTGATAATGAAGCTTCTACCCAACCATGGATAAATCTTAATTACAAGGTGACGTTGAAGATGAATGACTAAAGGCCTTCTAAAGACTTCATGAACAAGTATCTAGGAAATGAGATAACCTTCATTCCTTTCAATGCAGATAGGTGAATAACATAGACAATCATCATGTTTTATTGATGCAACTATATGAGAAAGCAATAATGATATGCAGCTATATGTTGTGCAATGGTGATATGCTAGCAACTATGATGCACTCTGAAATGGAGATATGCAATGCAGTAAAGAAATATGCAAATGCAGTACATAAAATTGAAATGATCCCACCCTTAGATGTAATATCTTTTTATGTGCATGGTGTTGATGGGATCAAGGAGTGAATCTCCCTCCATTGTTTGCAAATGATAAGCACCATTTCCAATTACTTTCTTTATGATAAAAGGAACTAACCATTTAGGCTCAAATTTTCCTGGTTTTTTGCGTTCAGTGAGGTTCCTTTGATTTTATTTAAGAACGATATCTCCTAATTTGAAGAAACGTGGGTTGACTATTTTGTTGTAGCTTCTTCTCATTCTATTTTGGTATCCTTGCAAATGATTCAGAGCGATTTGTCATTTTTTCTCTAGGAATTCTAATTCTTGCAAACGTGCTACTCTATAGTCTTCTTCTGAGATAATGTTTTTTAGAGAGACCCTTAGGGATGGAAATTCTACCTCAATAGGCAAAATAGCTTCTGCACCATAAACCAAAGAGAATGGTGTGATACCAATTTCTGTGTGCACACTAGTTCGATAAGCCCAGAGAGCCGAATTCAGTTGGAGATGCCAATCTCATCCACTGTTATTGACAACTTTCTTTAAAATTTTCAAAATAGTTTTGTTTGTTGCCTCAACTTGACCATTTCTTTGGGGATAATAGGGTGTCACAAAATGTTGATGGATGTTAAATTGTTTGCAAAGCTCACTCACTTCTTGATTTTTGAAGGGTCGTCCATTATCAGTTACAATGCACATGGGTACACCCCATATTTGCAAATAATATAATTCAAAATGAATTTAGCTATTTGCTTTCTTGTTGTGAAAGTCATCAGGATTGCTTCAACCCATTTTGTGAAATATTCTGTAGCTGTGAGGATAAACTTATGTCTATCGAAGGAGGTAGGGTTTATTTTCCCTATAAGATCTAATCCCCATTGTGAAAATGGCCATGGTGATGTTATTGGCTGAAGATCTTGGGCAGGTACATGAATGAGGTTCCCATGTATTTGGTATTTCTTGCATCTTTGGACATACTTATAAGCATCCTTTTCCATTGTAGGCCAATAATAACCTGTTCACAACAATGTTTTTGCTAGAGCAGGTCCAGAAGAATGTGTGCCACATATGCCATCATGAACTTCTTTTAAGGCAATTTGTGCCTCCTCAACATCAAGGCATCTGAGTAAGGTGCTATCTTTACTTTTTCTATACAAAGTGTCATCAATAATTGAATGTTTATACGATTTTTGGACGAGTTCCTTCCTTTGATTACATGAAAGATCGGGAGGTATATATTGATCATGAAGGTATGCATATATATCTTTGTACCATGGGGACTCAAGTCCTATTATCATACATACATATTCAGTGGATGGTATTTCATAGGTTGGGACAATGAGTTATTCCACTTGAAATTCAAATTGATTTCCATTTTTTGGCATATCCAAGAGAGATCCTATTGTTTCCATTGCATCTACTGCCTTGTTTTGCACCCTTGGTATCTGTTCAAATGTGACTTTGGTGAAGTGTTTCTTGTATTCTTCCACCAATTTTTTGTACGGTTATACCTTATCATCTTTTGTATTATAATCATCATTGATTTGATTAATAATAAGTTGTGAGTCTCCAAAGACCTGTAGGTCCTTGATCTTCCATTTTAGTTCAGTGTGTAGTCCTACCATTAGGGCTTCATATTCAACAATGTTATTGGTGCAAGGGAAGATAATCCTGAATGATTTGGGAATTGAATCTCCTTGAGGTGTTATGAATAGAATTCCTACTCCTACTCCATGATTTGTATGTGAACCATAAAAGAATAATTTCCAGTGTGTTTGTGCTAATAGTGCAAATACTGATTCATCTGGAAAATATATCACCATTTGATGATTATCTTGTAAGGGTTCTTTTGCAAGTTGTTTTGCTATGATTTTTCCTTTTATGGATTTTCTATTGACACATTTGATGTTGAATTCACTGAGTATCATGACCCACTTTGCAAGTCTTCTGATTAGTGTTGCTCTATTCATCAGGTACTTGAGTGGATCAAATTGTGCAATGAGTTGTACTTTATGACTCAACATATAATGTCTCAGTTTTTGTGATACAAAAACTACTACAAGACATGCTCTTTCTATTTGTGTATAGTTGATTTCATACCCAATGAGTGTTATACTGATGTAGTAGACAACTCTCTCTTTTCCTTGTTCATCATGTTGTGCTGGGAGAGCACCTAAGGAGGAGTTTTTTGCAGCTATATATAGGAGTAATGGTTTCCCATGTATACGCAAAACCAAGATCGGTGTGGACAAAATATATTATTTTAGTGTCTTGAATGCCTCTCGGCATTGTTGTGTCCATTTGAATGCAATGCATTTCTTTAAAATATGTTGAAATAGTTGGGACTTTTCTGCTAATTGGGCAATGAAACGCCTTATTGACTGTAATGTGCCTTGCAAACTTCCTAGTTGTTTGAATATAGCAGGTGATGGCATGTATAAAATAGCTTTCACTTTCTCTGGATCTATCTCAATGTTGCAATTGGATACAATGAAGCCCAAGAGTTTGTTGGATGTTACTTCGAAGACACATTTTTTTGGATTGAGTCTTACATTGTATTGCTCAAGTCTATCAAATATCTTAGCCAATATGTCTAAATGACTATCCCTTGTTTTGGACTTTGCTAGCAAGTCATCTACATAATCTTCCATGATTGTGTGTATCATGTCATGAAACAAGGTGGTCATCACCCTTTGATAAGTGGCACTTGCATTTTTAAGGTTGAATGGCATCACATTCCAACAATATGTTCCCCATGGACAAGTGAATGTTGTTTTAGGTTGGTCTTCTGGTGTAATTTTTATTTGATTATAACCAAAAAAATAATCAATGAGTGATAGCATTTCATTTCCAGTTGTCAAGTCCACTATGATGTCTATGTTAGGGAGTGGAAAGTCATATTTTGGGAAAGCCTTGTTGAGATCTCTGAAGTTGGCGCAGATCCTGATACCTCCAGTATGCTTGGATACCGGGACTAGATTTGAAATCCATTCAACATAGTGGGCCTAATGAAACCCACATCTAACAATTTTTGTAGCTCAATTTTGACTAGCAAGGCTATGTGAGGGTGTATCTTCCTGAGATTCTGTAATATGATTTTACTCTTGGAAGTAATGAAAAATGATGTAAGACAAATTTAGGGTCTAATCCAGGCATATCTACATAATACCATGCAAAATTGATTGGTCTTTGCTTAAAGAATTTGATAAATTTCTCTTTTTCTGCTGGATTTAGGGATTTTGCTAGGTGAATGTTACAAACTTTCTTAGCATCACCGATGTTGATTTCCTTAGTTTCTTCTACCAATAATGTTGACTATTATTTATCAATAAGTAGAGCATCCATTATGTTCTCTTCTTTATTATCATTGTCGTGATTAGGAGACGAGCTTGCTTCTCCAAAATATACAGTTTTGTCCAAATCTACTGCATAGCCAACTTTGTGATCATTATAAGGGAATTTGTCCCTTGCACCCAAGAATTCAGCTACGGGTTCAACATTTTGAAACCAATCTAATTGTCTCTTTCCTTTTGCCCCCAATTAATTAAACATGGATTCATAAGGGGTAAGTCTTTGTATCATGTTGTCTTAGAATATCCTGATATCATGCATACTTGGTTATGACCTGATGTGTCTTCATCATAAATTGGTGGTGGGTTGTCTTCATTATCGGATGGAAATTCATAGTCATGAGAATCTATGACACTTTCTATGTATATTTCACTTTATGATTCTGTGTCACTCACCTGCTCTTGTTCTTGTAATTGAGTTTGTTGTAAATCAGTGGATCTTCTTTGTATTATGGATACCCTTCTTAAGCTTGGTATCAGTCTTTGCAATTTTTCTTCATCTGACTCAAATGGAGGAGCTGAAGTTGTTTCCCTTGGCAAAACTATTAACAATAACCAAGGATTTGCCTCATTTGTTGGTGTTAAGCCTATATCTGTTACCATGTTTGCTTGTGTAGATGTTTGAGGCACTATACTACTATATGTCTCTATGCTAGTTTCTTGTAGAAGTTTCCTCATGTCTTCATCATCAGATTCCATGATAGGAGATGTTTGTGCTCTCTTTCTTTTCTGAGGTGAAGAGAAATACATCTTTGTTGATGATTGATTCTGAGGTATGTATTCTAAGGGTAACCTAGGCTTGTTCAGTATATCCAATGTACATTGTGATAGCTTAGTGATGAATAGTGAGTACCAAACTAGTACTAAGAGGGAGGGGATGAATCAGTTACTGGCAATCCCTAACACCGGTCCAAACTAGATTACTACCGGTTAAACATAGTGCAACTGTGAAAGACATGAATAGGTCAATCTCCTTAGCTTTTCATACAACCTACTCCCTCATTTCTACTTTGTCCTTATGCATAAATAGATAATCTATCATCAAAGATATAATAACTTGCTAGATCAACATGATTCACCACTTGACAGAAAACAACAAATCATCACATGGAAAAGACATGACATATGACACACATATTTTTCACGTGGAAACCCAACTACGAAAAACCACGGTGGGGATGAATACCCACAAGCTGTTTTGAACTCTTTAGAAGTCCGCTCTATTACAAGCCTAGTCCTGTTAAAGACTATTACAACAGGTTCTATTAGGAACCGATCCTATTAGGGATCACCTGGTTAAGGGATGGCTAGAATACCCAGTTAAGGGTTAAACCCTGTTAGAGGTTACCTTGTTAGGGGATTTTATGAACTCAATGGCTTTGAGTCACCCTATTAAAGGATTTACAGCAAGCTGGTTAAAGCTAACCTATTAAGGGGTTTTCCAATTGTTGAAGTGATTAGAGATCAATAGGTATTACAATGATCTGGTAATAGCACTCAATGCCAATGTAGATCCACTTTAGTTCCTTCCTTCTGCACACACACTATGTAGGTATCAATCCTCTCAACTGCTCTAGCAAGAATCATGTATCTCTACACATAGATACACACACAACATTTGCCAACAACCTCGACATGAAACACCACATCGACCTTATAGGAAACAAATAGGTTAGTAGCATAAACCCTAAACCCTAAACACTTAGGTTGATAAATTCAGTCGATTCAATCCTGACCATTGAACACATTGTATTTGAATACAACGGTCTTGAATAGATCTCAAGACATTCTCCATCATTCTCTCTTTGCTGCTTCTCGGAGGTGATAACCCATCACACATTCTCCACCATTTGTAGAGACTTCGCACATTCTCAAGGTAGATAGGATCAATATCCTTCATGCAAGATCCTTCACATGCACGAGGCTGATGCGGGAACATGATATGATCTCTATTATAATGCTAACTCATCACACAATACCATCGGTTGAAACACACATGCTCAAAACTCTTCAACCAAAAACCCTGAAGCTGAGACTACCAACCGATAGTTATGCCATATGAACCCTATATACAAAACATTCCATATACTGGTTCTCGTTTCGACATACTGGTTCCAGTTCACAACATCATACTGGTTTACTTGGACAAGCATACCGCTTCACTTTTTCACATATGTCGGTTCACAATTAGTTGATTACCTTCAATAATCCTATTCACTCTTGATCATGTTACTGGTTCACTCTTCAGCATATTACTGATTCTCTTTCAGCATATTGACATCAATGACAACACAATATCATCATGTCAACATATTCAGCACATATGCCAACAATCTCCCCCTTTGGCATTGATGGCAATATACAAAGATATCTCTCTTTCTACATCACATCTTCTTCTTAATACTGCAGATATCTTTTCCACTTCACATCTTCTCCCCCTTTGACAACAATTCCAAAGTGGAGGCACAAGCTATCCTATTCCACTATGCTACTCCCCCTGAGGAGTAGCATCCTTCAACACATCAATCCTAAAAAGATATAGCAAAGTAAGATATGATTGATGTGGAGCACAAACCTTTAGATTACCTCTTGAAGGGGCAACACCCCTAGCTCACCTCTCAGATAGGCAAAAGTAGCCTTCGGTAGAGGCTTGGTGAATATGTTTGCTAACTGCTCCTTACTGGAAATATGTTCCAATACCACCTCTTTGTTCTAAATCTTTTTCCTCAAGAAATGATACTTGAGTTCAAAATGCTTGGTTCTAGCATGTAAAACTAGATTCTTAGATATGTTAATTGCACTTGTATTGTCACAGAATATACTTACCAGTTCAGATACAGGAACTTTGAAGCCATTCAATACATGCTTCATCCAAATAATCTAGGTGCAGTTCATAAAAGCTGCAACATACTCTGCTTCTGTTGTAGACTGAGAGATACAACTCTACTTTTTACTCATCCATGAGACCAGTCTTCCACTGAGAAAGAATGCACCATTGGTTGTGCTCTTCCGGTCATCTACATTATGTTGGCATATGCACACTCCAATGAGACATTGTAGGTGATTGAAGGTTTTGTCATTGATGGAAACCTTACAATCCTATGGCACCAGCAAGGCATTATACTGGCAAGGCATTACATTGGCAAGATAGTTCATTGGCATCAACGATCACACTCTACACCGGCACTTAGGACACTGGCATCAACACAAAGAAAAGAAGTATACCGTCACAGAGGCCGACAGGATTTTGTTATATTATATTTTGTTTATTATTGTAAGAACTTTGTAAGCTGACTTGGCATATTGTAAAATTACTCTTATATATAAAAGAGATCATTGTAGACATTTTGTAAGGAAGTTAAGAAAGTGATGTAAGCGAAATATTAAGGAAGACCTATTATGCGAAATATAGGTTAGAAAGTTTATGTAAGAAGCAGAGAAGCAACTGATACTGGATCAGGCATTATAGATGCTATTGTAAAGTAGTACAAGATATTGGATTTGTATAATCCACATTGTAAGTCAGTGAGACTTCCCATTGAGCAGTGAGCTCTAGGCAGTTGGCCTTCCTGCATGTGCAGGCCCCTCTTGTAAGTAATATTCTCTTATTAACCAGTAAGTAGATATTGTGGGTCACAAATCCCACTGAGGTTTTTCCCACACTGGATTTCCTCGTTAAATTCTTGTGTCATGGTGTGGTTTTCATGTGGATGTTTTTAATTCTATTTATTTCATTATTTCTTGCATACCGGTACACTGTTATAATATGTTTTGCATGTTTTAAGTTAAGAAATTCTATATACAAGTTAGATACTGATTCACCCCCACTCTCAGTATCTGTGGGAATCCTAACACATTACCAGCCCAATCAGCATCTGTGAACACTTTCAGGTTGAATTCATTATTGTATGGATCCATAACCCATAGTCAATAGTTCCCTTCAGATATCTAAGAATCTGCTTGACTTCTACCAAGTGGGATTCTCTTGGGCTTTGCTGAAACCGAGCGGTAATACCCACTGCATGTGCAATGTCTGGTTTTCTATGCACTACATAATGCAACTTATCAATCATTGATTGGTATTCCTTCTCATTTACCAATGCAGAGTCATCCTCTTTTGATAGTTTACAACCAGTCACCATTGGTGTACCAACCGGTTTACTGTCTTCCATGCCAAAGGTTTTCAACACCTCTTTGACATACTTGGACTGAGTAATAAAGATTCCATTTTTCATTTGCTGAATCTGCAGTCCAATGAAGAACTTAATTTCCCGTATGAATGTCATTTCAAACTCCTTTTTCATCTCATCTGCAAAGTCATGACTCATCTTGTCATCTCCACCAAATATTATGTCATCAACAAATACTTCACAGATCAGAATCTGATCTCCTTCTGATTTCAAATAGATATTGCTATCTTCACTTGTTCTTTCAAATCCAATCTTCACAAGATGGGAATGCAAGCATTCATACTGTGCTCTTGGTGCCTGCTTCAATCAATATAAGGCTTTAGGTAGCCTACACACCATGTTACTGTCTTCTGATAGGGCAAACCCATCTGGTTTCTCTATATACACCGCCTCTTCAAGTATTCCATTTAAAAATACACATTTTACATCCATTTGGTATACCTTGAATCCTTTAAAAGTTGCATATGCAAGAAGCATACGAACTCCTTCCAATCTTGCTACTGGAGGAAAGGTTTCACCATAGTCTTCTCCTTCTTCTTGGGCATATCCTTTACATACTAGTCTAGCTTTGTTCCTTACCACTGTGCCATCCTCATTTAGCTTATTTCTAAAAACCCATTTGGTTCCAATGACATTTTTATGCTCTGGTCTGGGTACCAAAGACCATGTACCATTCTTTTCTATCTAGTCAAGTTCCTCCCCCATTGCCTTGATCTAGTCGTCATCTGTATGTGCCTCTTTGAATGATTTAGGCTCAAATTCAGAGATCATACATGAGCTTTCTCTGACCGTTCTTCTTGTAAGAATTCCTGCATCTTTGTCTCCTATGATCTACTTTGGATCATGATTGAGTTTGACATACCTAGGTATGTTATTAACAACTTCCTCTTTCTTTTCTTCATCCTCCTCATCTTCATTAGCATCTACAGGTGTAGGAGCACAATTGCTGGTATTGGGCTGATTTGCAACTAGTTCCCAGAAGGTTACTACCAGTTCATCTCCTACATGCTCTCTGTCGATTTCCTCTGATTTCTCAGAGTTTTCATCAACCCTAACATTGATGCTTTCAACAATTCTCTGAGTCCTATTGTTGAAACATTTGAGAGCTTTGCTCTTAGTGGAATACCCTAGGAATATTCCCTCATCACATTTAGCATCGAACTTGCTCTGATGTTCACTCCTCTTGATATAACATTTAGTACCAAACACTCTGAAGTAGCTTACCACCCTTGTCTTACCAGTCCAGTGCTCATAAGGAGTCTTATCCTTTCCTTTCTTGATGAGTACCCAGTTCATTGTGTAGACTGCAGTGCTCACCACTTCTCTCCAAAAGGTGTGAGCAACCTTTCCTTGGATCAACATAGTTGTAACCACTTCAACCATAGTCCGATTGTTTCTCTCTGTTAGGCCATTCTATTGTGGAGTCCTAGGGGTAGACAGTTGCCTCTTGATGCCATTCTCTTCACAATATTTGTTGAATTCACCGGAAGTGAATTCCCCTCCTTGATCAGTTCTAAGACATTTGATTCTTCTACCACTTTCCTTTTCTACCAGTGCTCTGAAAGCTTTGAACTTTCCAAAGACTTTAGACTTGTCCTTCAAGAATGTGACCCACATCATTCTTGAGCAATCATCTGTAAGAATCATAAAATACCTATCTCCCTGCACACTTCTAGTTTTCATAGGACCACACAAATCAGTATGCACAAGATCAAGTAAGTTGTCAGTAGTGAAAGATTTATCTTTGAAGGTTGAGGAAGACGTTTTCCCCAATTGACATTCTCTGCACAAAGTATTTTCTGGTTTGCTCAGCATCGGCAGTCCTCTAACTGCCTTGATTTCACTAGCCTTTACTATGTTATCAAAGTTTACATGGAAAAGTCTCCTATGCCATATCTGACTATCATCAAACTTAGCCATAAGGCATGTACTTATATCTGCATTCAGCTGAAATAAGTTACCTTTGGTTTGTATACCGGTGGCCATTAGTTCACCATTATTTCCTTTGATTTTGCAGACTCCATTTTTGAATTCCAGAGTGAGTCCACTATCATTCAGCTGGGCAACACTCAATAGATTGTGTCTGAGACCTTCCACCCAATACACATTGTCAACACTGCTCTTTCCATTTAGAGAGATGGACCCTTTGCCTTTGACCATACATGGTGCATCATTACCAAAACAAACCACCCCACCATCATACTCTTCCAGAGATATAAACTTGCTCTGGTCACCAGTCATATGGTGAGAACAACCATTGTCGATAATCCACTCATTGGAATTATCAAAGCGAGAGACAAAAGCCTTTTTGTCTGACACATCCTCTTTGACTACAACAAAAACAATATCTTGATTTTCTTCATCTTCTGATTCCTCATCTGTGACACCTTCATCAACTGCTACAAAATAGTTTATCTAGTTTCCTCCTTTGAATTTCTTGAACCTTTCTAGTTTGTCCTTGCTATCACCATTAGGATAGTTTATAGCAATGTGTCCTATTCAGTTACAAGAGAAGCATTTCAAAGGAAGCTTACCTCTGTATTTGTCAGTTCCCTTAGTAAGTCTCTTGGAAAGAAGAGCTTCAAATTCCATCAGAATCTCCTCATCATCCATTTCTCTGCTCTGTCTTGGTTCATCGCTGGTGCTTGCTTCTTTTCCTTTTTTGGATGGTGTAGCAGATGCTCTAAAAGCTGATTCAGTCTTTTGAACACTGCCATCAAAACAATTTAGCTCATAGGCTGTCAACTTTGCAATGATGGAGTCTAGGGACACCTTAGTCTTGTCTATTGATCTCAACTCTTGAATAGGAGCAACCCTTATTGTATAGACCGGTAATAAGGATCTTAAAACTTTGCTAACAATAGTGGAATCTTCCATTTAACCACCTGCACTCTTGATATCTCCAACAATAGTTTTGATTCTTATTCCATATTGTTGAATGGTCTCACCTTCAACCATTTGCATGTCTTCAAACTTCCCTCTAAGGCTTTCTTCCTTAGCTTGTTTTACATGCTCATCACCGCCATAGATATTCTCAAGAGTATCCCATACTTCTTTGGGATTTTCTTTATCCTGGACATCAATAATCTCAATGTCAGATAAACTACTGATTAGGGCTTCCATGACTTGCCCATTCTCCTGAATCTCTCTCTTTTGGTCATCAGTGAGAGTACCGGTAGGGATAACATAAACATTCTCAACATAGCTCCAATGTTGAGCACCCATGCTTCAAATGTATATCTTCATTCTGTCCTTCCATATTTTAAAGTTATCTCTATCGAACTTTGGACCTTCCCTCTTCATCATTACAATAGGATATTTCCCTCAAGCGGTTAAGCTTACAATACAAAGGACCTGGAGGACGCTTTGATACCAATTGATATCTTGGTGATGAATAGTGAGTACCAAACTGGTACTGAGAGGGGGGGTGAATTAGTTACTGGAAATCCCTAACACCAGTCCAATTACTGGCAATCCCTAACACCGGTCCAAACTAGATTACTACCAGTTAAACACAATACAACTGTGAAAGACATGAACCGGTCAATCTTCTTAGCTTTTCATACAACCTACTCCCTCATTTCTACTTTGTCCTTATGCATAAATAGATAATCTATCATCAGAGATATAATAACTTGCTAGATCAACATGATTTACCACTTGATAGAAAACAACAAAGAATCACATGAAAAAGACATCACATATGACACACATATTTTTCACGTGGAAACCCAACTACGAAAAACCGCGGTGGGGATGAATACCCACAAGTTGTCTTGAACTCTTTAGAAGTCCACTCTATTAGAAGCCTAGTCCAGTTAAAGACTGTTACAACAAGTTCTGTTAGGAACCGATCCTGTTAGGGATCACCTGGTTGAGGGATGGCTAGAATACCAGGTTAAGGGTTAAACCCTGTTAGAGGTTACCTTGTTAGAGGATTTTATGAACTCAATGGCTTTGAGTCACCTTGTTAAAGGATTTACAACAAACTGGTTAAAGCTACCCTGTTAAGGGATTTTCCAACTATTGAAGTGATTAGAGATCAATAGGTATTACAATGATCTGGTAATAGCACTCAATGCCAATGTAGATCTTCTTTAGTTCCTTCCTTCTACACACACACTATGCAGGTATCAATCTTCTCAACTACTCTGGCAAGAATCATGTATCTCTACACATAGATACACACACAACATTTTCCAACAACCTCAGCATGAAACACCGCATTGACCTTATAGGAAACAGATATTTCGGTAGCATAAACCCTAAACCCTAAACACTTAGGTTGATAAATTCAGTCGGTTCAATCCTGACCATTGAACACATTGTATTTGAATACAACGGTCTTGAACATATCTCAAGATATTCTCCATCATTCGCTCTTTGCCACTTCTCGGAGGTGACAACCCATCACACGTTCTCCACCATTTGCAGAGACTTCGCACATTCCTGAGGTAGATAGGATCAATCTCCTTCATGAAAGATCCTTCACGTGCACTAGGTTGGTGTGGCAACACGATCTGATCTCTATTAGAGTGCTAACTCATCACACAATGCCATCGGTTGAAACATACATGCTCAAAATAGTTCAACTAGAAACCCTGAAGCTGAGACTACCAACCAATAGTTATGCCATATGAACCCTAGATACAAAACATTCCATATATTGGTTCTCGTTCTGACATACCGGTTCCGGTTCACAACATCATACCGGTTCACATGGACAAGCATACCGCTTCACTTTTTCACATATGTCGATTCATATTCAGTTGCTTACCTTCAATAATCCTGTTCACTCTTCATCATGTTACTGGTTCACTCTTCAGCATATTACTGGTTCTCTTTCAGCATATTGACATCAATGACAACACAATATCATCATATCAACATATTCAGCACATATGCCAACACATTGTGTAGCTTCCATTATTTGTGGCACGTTTATATCCCAAGCCTTGATTCTTTGGGTTTTAATGTGGCAAAAAAGGTTCTAATATTCCTTTCTTTTGTAATCCCAATCCTGTGGTGCCATCATACCCATGTTTTTGTAACATCTTGAGTTGTTGCCATATTGATGTAGAGGTAACCTGGGTACTGTCATGTCATCTTCTTCTTTGTATACCCAGTGATTGATATCTTCATTTAGAGATTCTTCTTGTAAGTCTCCCTATCTAATGAAAGAGCAAGAATTTGAATACTTCACTATCTCTTTTCCTTTGTCTTGCTTCATTGTTGTGTTCAGAGGCTTCCCAAAAGACCTAGGAGAAAAAGATGATTGTTTGTTGTCTAAGGTACTCGAAATGGAATATTCTTCACAACCAACTTCCTTAATCTGCAAAGAAGATGTGGTTGGTGTATTTTTCTCTATTTCTCTAATTGCTAATGATTCCATTTGTAAGTGAAGTGGGGCTTCTTGATTGTTTGGTACTTGATTGTCTATGCTTTCCCTTAAATAATTACAGTGTTGAAAAGGATTTGGGTCACCATGGACAATGATCTCTATGCCATTGTATGGGAACTTTACACATTGGTGAAAAGTTTATGGTATTGTTTTCATTGTATGTATCCATGAGCGACCTAACAACATATTGTACCTCAATTCTCTATCTAGGACTTGAAAGGTGATGTTTGTTGTAGTTGGTCCCACTTGTACATGTAAAGTCACCACACCCTTAGAGGGGAGTTCTTTATCATCATAGGCTTTGATATTGATTATCTTGGTAGAATCAATATAATGTTCAGAATATCCTAAAGCTTTGATCAAATGTAGTGTGCATATGTTAAGGCCGGCTCCACTGTCTATAAGTACTCTTCGAACCTTTTTTTGGTCAACCAAAGCTTCCACGTGCAAGGGATCATTACACATGGGTTAGTTTGTAGGTGCATCTTGTTTAGTGAATGTGACCTTTGAAGATTCCAAGTTTCCAACCATATATTGGAATGTGTTCTCATCAATATGTCTAGCAACAACCAAATCTTGTAAGGCTTTATCCAGGACTTCCTTATGAGCTGGCAATATGCGCGATAACTCAAATAGTGAAATTTGGGTTGGGTTTTGTTTCAATTGATCCACCATATTGTAGTTGCTAGTTATTGAAGGGGGGTTTGAAGGCACCCCTTGTAATGTGACCTTTGATCTTCTAGTGTTGACAACATAATCTCTGCTTTTAGGATTCACTATAATTGTAGCTACCATTTCATTTCTTGCACTTAGTGTGTTAATGGCATAGTCAAATGCAACATTGGTATAATTGGCAGTATTGTTTTGTGCATTAGAACTAGAAGCTTTTCCTTTGTCAATTTTGATGAAAGGATCCTTAAAAATGGTATGATCTGTGTTTGGTGCCTTATTGGTATCCATAGTAATATCACCTTGATCAATGAGATCTTGGATGAGGCTCTTCAATTTGTAGCAACTTGTTGTCTTGTGACCCTCATTGCGGTGATACTCACAAAAATCATTGTCATTCCACTAGGTGGGCTTAAATGGACCTACTTCGTATGGCCTAGCTTCTAGTAAAGTTATGGCATTTATTCGTATCAACTTTTTTAGGGCTGATTCAATAGGTTCATCAAGGGGTGTAAAGTTTCTTTTGGGTGCGCCTGTCCTTGGTGGCCTTGGATTGTTTGACTATAGAGCATTGGTGTTGTTTGTTTGAGACTGGGTCTTATTGGCAAAATCAGCTGGTCCTTGTAGAGATACCGCTGACTGAGCTTTGTTTACAACACGTGTGTCAACAACTCCATCGTTTGTGATTTTTTGGTTTCTAGACCAAAATTTTGGCCTTTCATTGTTTGTACAGGTGGTCAGTCCACTATCCTTGTGGTGTTTCAATATCCCTTGTTCTAATAGGCCTCTCTCACATTTGATGCCTTTTTCTGTTATCTCTTTAAAATTATTCAAGAATTGCATTTGTAATGGATATGTAATTGGAGGTACAATATTTTCATTGAAGATGTCTACTTGCTCCGCTTCAAGGATATGACTAAGACATCTACAATATAGGCTTCTCCATCTTTTCAACAATGTGGTGAAAGTTTCACCTTCTTTTTGCTTTGTTGCATATAAATCCATTAAGGTAATTGGATTATCTATGTTGAAGGCAAAGTTGGATATAAATAACTAATCCAATTCTCCCCATGAAGTAATTTTGGGTGGAAGGTGTGAAAACCATTCCAATGCTCTCCCTCCAAGACTCCTGGAAAATAGCCTCATTAAGTATGTATCATTGTGAGCTACTTCAATACATGTCATGAAGAATTCTCTAATATGATCTCGAGGATCCCCTTTCCCTCTATACTTGTTGAACTTTGGAGTTTCAAAATGTGGGGGAAATGGTGGCATGTATAATTTTCTATCAAAAGGATATGGACAAAGGTCCTCCATTGTGTAGCTCTTTTTATCATTAACTGCTTGCATAGTGGCCATTTTCTTTTGAAGGTTCTCCATTTGTTGGGTCAGAATCTCTATTTGGGTCAATGGTATATTGACTTGATGAGAGTTTCCCACAAAAGGGATAGTATTTGAGTACCTTTGAGCTTGTTAAAATATAGACTGACCAGGTAACTGTGCACCATAAGTTCCACTAGGTGGTGTAAAGTATGTAAATTACAGACTGACATTTGGATGAGCTAAGCTAGTTGTCCCTTGATTCACATTCTGACTACTGTGGGTGGAACCAACTAAAACTGAGGGTTGAGTTATATTTACTAAGGTAGAATTGTGAGCCATTGGAGCTCGCATCGTCATGTTGGGCATTGTCAACGGTGTAAGATTGGTACTTGTTGATGCCACTCTTGACTGTGCTAAGGTTGTAGCCATATGGGCATTTTGAGATATACCTTGCGTTGATGTAGCAACTATTTCTTTTGTTTATGTTGCAATAGGCATTTGAGGTATATTTTGATTTAATGTCACACCTTGCAGCAATATCGTTGAAATGTCTACCCTTGGAGGTAACTTGGCCCCATTCTGGACTAAGAGAGTGAGATATTTGTCTCTATCATTATTGATGAGAGTATTGCGAATCATTAGTGTCACAAGATCTTGTTAGGATACTTCCAATTCTTCTTTTGTCAAATTATGTTGTATTTCATCAATGGAAGGCATCCTGTTTGTGTTTGTTGATGGTGTTGCGGGTGTGTGACCCTATTTTTGTTGTTGTATGGATAGAGCCATATTCCATGTTGGGTTGACCAAGGGATCATTGTTAGGATCCATTTGGTGTTTTTCCTTTTGAGCATGCATTAATGGCATGAATATTGTTTCAAAGTGATCTTGACTCTCTAAGATGTGTATGCAAGACTCAATTAAATGCAACTAATATGTTTCTATGACTTCCTAAAGACTAAAGTGTAGACAATGCAATCTATGAATGATGACTTGCTATCAAGGATTCCACAATTAGAACACAATATTTTCAGTGTATTGCCGAAAAGCTTCAAATTTCGCCTCTTCTTTGATTCAATTTTCGAGGTCTATGTCTATTTGTACTGACTTCTGAACTTCTTCATCTATGATAGCTTGGACTATGTTGTATTGGTCTTGATAGATTATTAATTCCTCAACAAGGATATTCAAACCATCAATTATTTCTAATTGAATATTGTTTGGCCCAAGATTGGGTTGTTCAAATGGGAATTTATCATTTCCTTTTAGACCCATACATTGAAGACTACTATGCAGACAATGCAGACCCTAGAAATGATTGACACCTAAAAATGATGGACACCTAAAAAATGATTGACACCTTGCTCTTTTAAAACGGTTTGAGAAATGTTGCTATGGTCTTTTCTAGCAATTGTCTAATGGCTTCTTTCTGAGCTACTCTTTGTATCTTTTTCCTTAGTTTCTCATCAAGACAAACAGACTTCCAGATTTCATCATCTATGATGGCCTCAACTGTGTCATATTGGGCACGATTGACTCTTACTTCCCAAGCGAGGTTATCTAAATGATGAATTATTTGTAATTGGTCATTGTTTGGCCCAAGATTGGATTGTTCGAATGGGAATTCTCCATCTCCTCTAATACCCATGGACTTTGGTATGATTCCTACACTCTAATGCAACACTAAATCTTGAGTGAGTGAAAGACAATCTGGTGAAATGACTTGTGCGAGGACTTTGTGTGATGATTCTAATGGTACTTCTGCATGAATTGAATGCCTAGGACCTAGGATCACTTGAAAGTAACATGTATATCATCTTTGAATTTGTGCAAAAAGGTTTGGATCTAACGTTGGTGTTAATGTTGACACTTAACTTTGTTGAGGTTTTGTTTGATCTTGTTGAACACTGAAAATTTGACGCTGCCAAGGTTGTGATTTGTTTCTTATAATATTTTGAATTTGTCGAAGTGTAGCAAAGGACACAACAATAACATTAAAATAATAAAACCATGAAAAGAACATTTGTTTAAGGAATTTTTTTAAATTTCCATGAATGTTGGGATCTTTCTCAAGATCTCATTTTGTTCTCAATATATTGGGGCAATTTGATATCACATCAGACAGACTCTCCTAAGGGCAAAAGGTCACAAGTATTACCACAACCCACATCTTGATAATCTGTTAGCTCAAACAACCCTGTCACACCCTAGGGTGCACCCATTTTTTTGCCTTTTTCTAGAAATTAGACCAAAGAAGATTGCTC
Organism: Cryptomeria japonica; assembly: GCF_030272615.1. Taxonomy (NCBI): domain Eukaryota; kingdom Viridiplantae; phylum Streptophyta; class Pinopsida; order Cupressales; family Cupressaceae; genus Cryptomeria; species Cryptomeria japonica. The sequence goes on from NC_081405.1 coordinate 236,418,490, forward strand.
CTCAATTGGTCCATTATCCTGGGAGATATATGGTGAGTGTCTTGGGGGTGGATTCTTCCCCACCCTTGCACTATGATAAAAAAAGTGTCTGGTTACTGACTTAGCTTGGCTTCTAATTTCTATGGTGTTTAGATAGTGTTCCGTTTGAGTGGTCACAATCAGCAACATTTTACACTCCATTGAGGGAGGTCTCCCAATCTGTAGAGGTTATGCTCTACAGATTTTAACGTACCGTATAGGCACTGAGGGAGGCATAACGCCATTGTGATAGCATGTAACACTTGTCGCATATGATTTTCATCACATACACATTTATTTATAGTGTCTTGGATTACTTGGCTTTAGTTGTTGCCATTTAGGTCATTCCCCTTTCATTGACCTTAATGGCGCCCTAAGGGCAACTCGAGAGGGCAGGCCTTCTAAAAGATTTAATTGCAAGAAATAAGTGAAAGCATGAAAGAAGGGAGTTTGGTTTTCTGATCACCCATTGAAGGGGAGAGCATAATACCTATTGCTTCAAAGACACAAAAAACAAAATTTCTTTTTTTCCTTCCATTGCAATGATTTTCTATTCTAAGTAGAGATGTTTCTCCACACAGACATGGTGTTCATTTTTTACCTTCATAGAAATTTGTGAAAGAAAACATGTTGTTTGTGGTTTATTTTACTTGCACCAAATTGAAGTGTTTCTAAGCTACCCCTACATAAAATGATGTTAGTAAGCACGCGGTGGGCTATCTAGCCTAATTTTCCAATTATATAGTTTTGTCTTTTTATGGACAAAAAGATATTCTGATAAAAACCAAAACTGAAACAGGACAAAAAAAGAAAAACTTAATCTAACAATTGTGAATTACCTATAGAGCAAATGTGAATTGATATCAGATCAACTGCGAATTGATGTATCATCAACTACAAATTATTGTTTAAGCAATTGCAATGTGATGACTGCTCAATTGCGAATTGATATAAGATCAATTGCTCACACTAAACAAATTTTTTTTTTTGAATTTTTGAATTTTTTAAAACAACAAAAAAAGACAGAAGATAGAAGGGTTATTCTGAAATGATATTGTACCACACCATGTGGGCCATCACATCAATCTCATCATAAAATTTGTACTTGGTTAAGAAACGGTGGATGTTTTTGTGATATTGAGCAATCTCCTCTTTTTCTTCGATTTCACGGAGCTCCCTTTCTACCTTTAAGAGTCTTTGATATGTCCTTTGTTGTCTCCTATGATGTTTTGCCTTCCTTGCACTTGAAATTCTGAAATTCACCTTTCCTACCATTGGATTAAATACATCTTATATGCAGAAATTGAATTTTCCAGAATTTGATGAAATTTTCGGGTTAGATGCGCAAGACTAGATAATGAAGAAACGACACAAGACAATTTGATTTTGTAACCCTTTATGGCAATTGCGAGATACTTTAGCAATTGCGGTATGATGTCTAATCAATTGTAGTGTATTATACTAGCAATTGTGGTGCAATACTAGCAATTGCAAATTTCTGCGTGATCAAGTGCAAAATCTGGATCCTGTTCACCATGCACGAATTTGCAAAGTCATTTAAAACAATAAAATTTAGGTTAGTATGATTTCATGTCGGGTTCACCATTGTTTCTACACTTGAATGTCATGTGTATTAAGCTAATTAGCAAGCAAGAATGAATCACCAATTCTTAACTAATTAACAAACAAACGTAATCAATGAAAATCAATACAAAATAAGGAATGAATTCAAATAAGAACTCCCTCAGTTTTCATCTTTGCTTCCATTGTGCTTCTCCAATTTGAGTGGTTGGTGGCTCTCAGGTATTGCACCAATTTCCTGCATAGAAATACTTTGAAGACTGTGATTTTGAAAAAGCTAGATCGAATTGATGAAAATGATGCTTAATTTATAGATTTTCAACACAAAGGAGGTGAGAAATAGAACTCAAGTGTTAATTGATAGATAAATGAAATTGATTGATTAGTAAACTAGTCATGATTGATTTGTTAACTCAATAGATTGATCCGTTAATAGGATTGATTGGATAGAGAACTCAATAGATTGGCTAGTAAAATCATTTGATTGATCAGTAGACTGAATACACTAGGGAGATTACTGAATTGATGGATTAGTCATAAAAAGCTGATTTTGAGTTAAAAAGGATGATTGATGAGTTAACTGATTAGACAACTGATTTGATCAATCAGTTCTGATTTAGCATGTGTTGTAAGAATTTGAAATTGAATTTAATTTTCATTTTCAATTTGAATTTGAATTTGAATTTGGTCATTTGAATGCTAAAATGCACATGAAATTAACTAAAATTCATATTTGGTGAAATGTGAATTAGGAAATGTGAAATTAGATGAAATTATATGAAATTCGAATTTGGGGAAAATATGAAATGAAATTAGATGGAGTTAATTGGAATTATAATTTAGGGATTTGGAGAAATTTAATTAATTAATTTCAATAATTTAAATGAAATTATTTAAACTTAGGAGATTGAATTAATTAAATAATAAAGATTATTTAATTAAGAAATAAATCACAATTAATTAAATAATTGATATTTAATTAATAATTGAGATAGGGTTAACTGATTAAAATGATTTGAGAATAGAAATAGAATAATTAGAAGTGGTGAAGGGCGATGATTAGAAGAAATAGTTAGTTTAATCAAATAATTAAATAATTACTTAATTAAATAGATGAATAATTAGTGTAGAATTAACGAGACATTTTTAAGTGTCTACATGGACCACCATAGGTTATGAACCAACAACCTACAACACAAGCTCTACCTTGGCATAATACCAACCTTGTTAATCCAGAAGCCCATATGAATGACCAAACCCTTCGAATGACACAACAACATAATATTTCTAACACTGTAGTGGTGAATCAAATACGTAGCTCACTCTCAACTATCCAAGGTACACACCTTTCAAAAGGGGTAGAGGCACTAGAGAAGATGTTCTCTTAGGTAACCATTGAATTGAGTCTGTTGAAAGTAAAAAATTCACAAGGATATAATCAATCCCAACAATATAACAACCAGAAGGGTTACCAAAACCAAAACCAAAATTAGAGGCATAACCAGAAGCCATACAATTGACAATGTCACACTAGTCCAAACAACGACAAAGTAAACCATGATCGCTTTGATGCTCGAGGCTATGTCAATTTCACCCAAGCTGTCAATATGATAGATATGATCTTGATGACCAATTGGTGTAGATTACACGATACTTCATCACATTTAGAATTAATTGCACCCAGATGGAAAAATTCATAAGGATTGCCCAGGCTGATGCAAAACAAAATAGGCAAGGTACAACTAAAGAACTTGACAAAGTTAATACAACCATGTTAGTCAATACCTTCCTCTTTTGTGAAGAAGAGGATATTGAGCCTGAACCATAAGTTTATGATGCCCAAGATTTCCAAAATACTAGGAACACTTGCAACTTGAGAAGTCAAGCCAAAAGACCATTCACAACCCGGATGCCTCCTAAAGATGGCCAGGTTCCACCAAACTCCAATGTAAGAAGTTATACTCTACCTCCTTTAGGTCCACAATTGATGCACACTAAACCTGAACAAACACAAAGAATATTCATCCAGGTGATCTTATGATGTTATAAGGGAAATATAAAATACCAGTACAACTATGCCTTTGGTGGACTTATCCTTTTATTTTGTCCAAAACAAAGGGAGACACTTATTAAGAAACTTGATCAGCTTGAGTCAAAGACCAATGAGGTCAAAATGGCCACTATAGAAGACACTAATGTTTCTTTGTATTCTATCCAAATTGAAAATCCCCCATTCTTGTTAAGCATTAAGGTTTTTGGAAAGAACTTACATAATTGCATAGTTGATTCAAATGCTTTAAGAAATGTTATGCCCTATTCATTATGTCCATTTTTTTGATTGAACCTATTCTAAGCTAATAGTAAATTCATGTAGCTAGAAAAGATAGAGTTTCATGTGTTTAGAGAACTAAAAACTAAATACATACAGTTAGGATCCAATCCCCATGTTTCATTCTATATAGACATCCAAGCAGTGGACATCCCTTAGGTATATGGAATGTTACTAAGTAGGGATTGGTCCAAAACATTGGGTGGGTATTTTTCAACTTGTTTCACATACATATGGCTCCCATGGAATTGTGAGAGTAATCAAATCAGGATAGACAACAAGCCTAGATTGAAAAAGATGATCACAAATAATGGGGCTACCAATGTAATAGATTACATCGAGGTCGGTCTAGGAGTTTACAAAGTGAATGAAATTTTGACTCTCACAACCTCACACATGTAAACTTCATCTTGCTAAATCAGACCAAGTGGCAAGGACAAAGAAGTTTGTGGCTAGGCTACAACAAGGTATGCAAATGTTAGGGGATGATCTTCGGCTAGAAGACCTATTGTTGCCACAATGGTGAAGGATCCACCATCAAGAGTGTAGACACCTAAAAATGTCTCATTAATCATATACTAATTATTCATCTAAATTAGTTAAATAATTATTTAATTAAGTTAATTAATCTTATTCTTCTAATCTCATATTTCCTCATCGTCTTACTAATTATTCTATTTTCAATTCTATCTTCATTTAATCATTTAAACCCTCTTCTAAATATTAATTAAATGTTTATTATTAAATTGATTGTGATTTTTAAACCCTCAATTTAAACAATCTTTATTATTTAAATAAATTCATTTCCAATTTCTATCTCTCATCAATTAAACATTCAACCCTTTTCTAAATGTCAATAAATTTTCGCCCATTCATTGCTAAAATTGATTTTTTGATGAATACCTTTGACGAAGTGATGCTTTCTCTAAAGGATAAAAGAATTAGGCTAGAAGAAATTCATGGAAAGCAAATTGAGAGAAGAGTACAACAGGCTCCAACACCACAAGAAGTAGCTCTGCTACAACAAATGATAAGAAGACCATTAGGCCCACTACCTCCACTACCACAAAGAACTAATGGATTAGAAGAGCATAGACCTATCAACTTATGTTCAGGTAGTAGGCCCCTATTCAAGAGGGTAAGGGATGAAACAAATAGTGAGGAAGACAACAATAGTGAGAATGATGAAATGTTGAAGAGAAAAGGGAAGAAAATAATGAAGGAGCCACCGCCTAAACTGCAAGAAAAGCCACCTAAGGGGATTAATATCATTGATCTCGAGGAATTTGATAGAAGCCCTTCAACACCACATGTGCCCCTTTCACCTCTAAGACAATTAGAAGAACAAGTTGTTGAACGAATGGAGGAATCACATGTAGAAGAACAACAAAAAGATGATACTATTTGTTTACGAGTGTTTTGACACACTTACCAACAGTCAAGTAGTTTATGTGAACACTCACCACCTCTCCTAAAAAGAAATAAGTTTCAAGAAACTAACTACTCCAAGGTCTCTATAATTGGGTCTTGACGGTGATGGGTAACTCAATGGTTGATGCAGTTGTACCTATCAAGGAGCCTATTGGTTGAAACAAATCCCAACAATTTCCAATAACTTAACCTTCTTTTTTTATATTTTTATGATTTAGATTCTCTTTCAAAATAAAATACAAAAGATAGATCAGGGAAAAAGAAAATAACAATGAAACCAATACAATAACAACTTAATGAATTACTGAATTAGCACCCTACAATCCAAAAATCATCAATATCATTCAAACCAGCATTCAATAACGAACCTCCAATAAACATGAAAAGTCATGCAACCTCACAAGTTCATGAAAATAATATCACCACAATATCGTCCTATCATATTAATTGTCATACACCACTTTTGTGCAAAATATGATTCATAAAGCAATAAAATATAAGACCAAAATAAGTTGTTGATTTCAAACAATAGATATTACTAGATTGCAAAGAACAAATTTATAGCACATATGCATAGATCAGACAATCTATAAGTTGCTTCTTGTATTAACTCCAAAGAATGTATCACAAAAACTACTCCAATTCATAATAATCTACATAAAAGTAATCTAAAATCTCTAAGTGGGCCTCAAATCATCAATTTGTGGACCCCTAACAATGAATCAAAATCTCCAATTTATAGTTTCTTATCCTACTTTCTAGGAAATAAACCTATCTAAATTAAGCACTAAAAAGCAAGGAGTCGCAATTGACATGCAAGTCTCTTCCTTGAACTCTAGTTAACTATTACAAAACTGCGACTGAGTGAGCATTACGAAAAATGGTGCTGAATGAGACAATGCTTCGTAATCATGCAAAACTTGCTCAATAATCAAGGTACATGCTGGAGAAACAGTTGAAGTCCCAGTACTGGTATCATGCAAAATTCTTCAAAAATATCATGCTATAATTAGTAACTTCTTGTTTATCGTGCACTTCTTTTTATAGCTCTTATGATTGCTAATGATACATGGACATACTTCAGCAAGAGGATTGAACATGTTTGATTCCAAACTTGTACTTCTTCAAAATCTCCTCTGCATTCTTACTTCTATCTTCTAATTTATCTATTATTTTTTAAGATTGTTGGCATTGAGTTATTAAGTATGTATATATATTCAATAACTCAACATCAAACTCAGTAGGAGTTGTAAGATATCATGCCACATATGTGTCCCTTTGATGGAGTACATTGTCCTCCATGTGTCCGACACTACTAATACCAAGCCCAAAAAAACCTAACAACTGGCCTACAAACTTTTCATACTTTTTTATTGAACTAAGGTAAGGAGAACAGACATTTGTTATGCCTTTTCCATACTGTTGAAGCATCTCAATCTTCAGCTCCAAAATGTATATATATGACTGCAAATTTTCAACACTATCCCCTCCCAAGAGATCTTCACCCATTATGACATCTTCTCCAAGATTCAAAATCTTATTCAAAATTTAATATTGTTTGTCAAAAATGTTGAGCTTTTGATGCCATTGCTGAGAAAATGAAGCTAAATTTCCTCCAATTTGTATGGCCTTCCTGTATGCCTCCGTAGTTTTTTGCAAAAATAATCTAACTTTAGAAGCATTAGTTTGGGCCCATGCTTTTGTAGTTGCTGCCACCTTTCTTACTTCAACAAGTGCTTTCAAATCTCCCTCTAAAAGTGATGAGGTTGAAGGTAGGCTATCATCGACCCATACATCCAGTGGCTTGCTCATTTGCACTAGTAGCTACTTATATTGTTCTAGCTATGCTTTAACCTCTGAGTGGGAGATGTGTTCCTTTTCTATTTGGCTCCTCACCACACTGGTAGAAAGCTCTAATGTATGCAACTCTCCCTGTTTGGTTTGTTAACCCAATTTTACCTGTGACACCTGGTATTTCAGAGAGACTTCTCCTTCAACTTGCATGGGAGTTGCAATTATTGAACACAATGTACCACTGAGAGGGGGGTGAATCAGTGGTTCTTAAAACCTTTTTTTTAAACAAAGCTTGGAATACTGGTTATCAACCTAAACACTAAACCAACCAACCGGAAAGATAAGAGTGGATATCAAAAAGGCAAACACACAAATGCATAAGCCACAATACAAGATGTACAAGGAAAACCTAGTATGGGAAAAAGCTCGGTGATAAATGTTGTTGGAGTCTATTGCTCCAATCCAACCTCACAATGAAATAATGGATTACAATGATTCAAGGCACCAACGCAAGAAGCACCAACCCCTACTGATTTAGGGCACCAACCTAAGGAGCACCAAGCTCCAACTCGGTGTTGTATAATGAAATACAATTTCGATACAATTATAAAACCTGGTTGCTAATGAGTTCTGCAACACCCGATCAATGGATTTCTATCAATTAACAACCTCCTCTTCTTCACTGGTTCTCACACTGTCGGTTATCATATTACTCTCTCTGATCACTCATTGGTTACTCCTAGCCTCTCTTCTTTCTCCCCTAGCCTCACACCACACTGTGTCACTCTTGGATTCCTTCTTAACCAATCACTCCTCATCGGTTTGCTTGACTATTAGACTATATTAGTTTGCCGGTTACTCTGTCTCTACTGGTCAGACCCTCTCACTAGTTCAATCTGCTAACACACACTGAGAAATAACTCTAAGGTAGATTATCTTTCTTGTTCATAATCTATTTCCTCTCACCCCTCGCATCAAGCATCAACTCATTCCAGTCTTGAGCTCACATATTTATCTTTTAGGGTTCCCACCAAAACAACATTCAAACAATGTCGTGTTAGGTTTTGCCTTCACTAGCTCGATCTATATTAGATTTGATCCCATCTTTTCTTGAGAGATGATCTACATGTCATCAATCAGCACTGCCAACACCTTGTTAGGTCTAGAGAAGGACAACTGAGAGGTGGGGGTGAATCAGTTGTGAACCAATTGTCAATAAATTATAATCCAAATACAAGTTATTCCAATCTAACCTTAATGTCGGTAAACCAAACTTAAGTGTCGGTAAAACAGATTAACAGATATAGCAATACTAGTTTAACTTAATGCATGAAACATAAAGACAAACAACATCCACAACACATAACACAAAGATTTTGACGTGGAAACTTGGTAAGGGAAAAACCATGGTGGGAAATCTAACCCACAATCAGATGATACTACTGCAGATAGTATGTGTATACAAATGAGATCTGCACATGCAAAAAGGCCAACTACCTAGAGCTCACTGCTCAAACACAAATTAAGAGTCACACTGACTACACAATTGGATGGTTAAATCTAATGATAATGTACTACTCAAATAGCATCTCCAATGTTGGATTCAATATCGGTTAAGCTCTGAACATGTGTGTCAAAACACCTTCATAACCTTCCTTCAACCTTCAAATAATGTCTGTGTGATTTGCACAAGGATCTTCTTATTTTCTCTCTTCAATATCCACACTCACTCATGATTAACATCAATAAGATATTACAATCATATATACAAAACCTAAGACCAAATGAATAGGTCGGCTCACTAAAGATATTGCAATTGAATCAATTACAAATGAGTCTTGATGCGATACAACATGTCGGCTCAATACATTTACCATAATAACCAATCAATAAAACAATCTCCATAATGTGTCGTGTTGATCTGGAATAGATAACATGTACCAGTCCATAACCTAGACTTATTTGTCGATAAAGGCAAATCTGTCAACCCGATTAGACCAATAAGCAAAACACCAAAACCAAACTTCCAATCCATGTCTTCGACATAACCAAATGATCTCCAAGTTATCATCACTGTCGGTGAAGAGTATAACCTACTGGTGAACATATATTGGTAGTTGTGCATAAGCCACTAACCATACCAGTGAACCATAATGTAAACCTTTAAGAAGACAAGTGTTGACATCAATGACAAAACCAATGCAACACATGACAAAGTCATCCATAATACCAACAATCTCCCCCTTTGGCAATCTTCAACATCTAAGTCTCTACCAGTGGGGAAATTACCCCAACCTGCTCTCTAAGATATTCAAATGTTTCCTTAAGTAAAGGCTTTGTAAAGATATCTGCAATTTGCTCTTTAGTATTCAAATAAACCAATTTCACTTCATTTGCTTCAACATTCTCTTTCAAAAAATTATACTTAATAGAAACATGCTTTGTCTTAGAGTGAAATGCCAGATTCTTTGATATATCAATTGTTGCTAAATTATGACAATAAATGATTATTGGTTCTTTGCATTTTACCTTTATATCCTTCAACATTTTCTTAATCCATAATACTCAAGTACAATTAGTTGCTACTGCAACATATTCTGATTATGCTGCTTACTTATCCATGAAATCAATCTGCTACCAAGAAAGAATGCACCGCCAATGGTACTCTTTCTGTCATCTACATCACCTACCCAATTTGTATCGGTGTATGCACATAAATCAAAATTTTCATCTTTAGGATACCATAAACCAAGATTTATTATGCCTTGTAGGTACCAAAAAATCCTTTTTACTATTGATTTATGATTTTCCTTAGGATTTCTTTGAAATCTTGATACAATACATACTGCATTCATTATATTAGGTCTTGTTTGTGTTAGATATAGTAATCCTCCAATCATATATTTGTACCTTGTCAGATTAATAGGAGCCGAATCATCCTTCAATGTCAATTTATCAGTTGTAGTCATAGGAGTACTTACCGGTTTGGAATTTTCCATACCAAATTTCTTCAAAAGTTCCTTCAAGTACTTTGTTTGACATATGAATATACCTTTATCAGTTTGTGAAATTTGCAAACCTAAAAAGAATTTTATCTCTCCAATCATAGACATTTCAAATTCTTTTTGCATCTGATTAGCAAAGTCCTTACATATTCCATCTTCACCTCCAAAAATGATATCATCTACAAAGACTTCAATAACCAAAATATCATCATTGGTAACCTTGTAATACAAATTGTTGTCAGCATTACCTTTTGTGTAACCAAGCTTCAAAAGATATTTATCCAATCTAGCATACCAAGCTCTAGGAGCTTGCTTCAATCCATATAAAGTTTTCCTTAACCTGCAAACCATATCCTTATTATCTATCAAATAAAATCCATCGGGTTGTTCAATGTAAACTTCCTCCTCAAGATCTCCATTCAAAAATGCACATTTTACATCCATTTGATAAACTTTATAGTTCTTATAAGTTGCAAATGCAAGAAATAGTCTAACTGCCTCAATTCTGGCTACCGGTGCAAAGGTTTCATTATAATTAATTCCTTCTTTCTGTGAATAACCTTTACAAACTAATCTTGCTTTGTTTCTGATTACTTCTCCATCTTCATTAAGTTTATTCCTAAATACCCATTTAGTTCCAATTACATTTTTTTCTTTAGGCCAGGGAACCAATGTCCAAGTGTTATTCTTTTCAATTTGTTCTAATTCACCTTCCATTGCTTTTATCCAATGTTCATCCTTACATGCTTCAATAATAGATGCTAGTTCAATTTGAGAAATTAAACATACCTCTTCATTTGTCAGTCTTCCTCTAGTCATAACACCTTGATTCTCTGAATGATTCAATCTTACATACCTGGATTTGTTCTGATTAACATTCATAGGTTGTTGTTCTTTAGTCACTGTTGAGTTTTTTGATGATGTCAGTGTGATTGGGTCTTCATTCTGTACTAGTGGAGTCTGTGTCGGTTCATTTATAATCATTTCAACTACCGGTTCTACAAATCTTGAATCTCCTCTAAAGTGTTCATCTATGTTCACATTAGTACTCTTAAAGATTTTATGTAACCTTTTATTATAACATTTATATGCCTTTCTTTTAGATGAATAACCAAGAAATATTCCTTCATCACTTCTAGGATCAAATTTACCAATATACTCATCTCTTCTAATATAACATTTTCTTCAAAATATTCTGAAATATTTAAGAGTGGGAATATGACCAAACCATATTTCATAAGGGGTCTTACTGGTTTCACTTTTGATGTGAACTCTGTTGAAAGTATAAACCGCTGTATTCACTGCTTCTCTCTAGTACACATGAGGTAGATTTGCTTCCATTAACATTGTTCTTGCTACATCCAGAATAGTTATGTTCTTCCTTTCCACAACTCCATTCTGTTGGGGTGTCCGGGGTGCTGATAGCTATCTTTTGATTCCATTCACTTCAGATAATGCATTAAATTCCCTTGATGTAAATTCTCCTCCTTGATCCGATCTTAAAGATTTGATTTTCTTGTTGGTTTCATTCTCTACCATTGCCTTGAATATATTGAATCTTCCAAAAGCTTTTGATTTCTCCTTGAGAAAAGTAACTCAACACATTCTAGAATAATCATCAATTATTAGCATAAAGTATCTATCTCCTTGTAGACTTCTTGTTCTTGCAAGACCACACAAATCAGTATGAATTAAATCAAATATATTATTTGATTTCTCAGTAATTCTCTTAAATGTTGTTCTAACTTGCTTTCCCATTTGACATTCCTTACATACCAGATTATGAGGTTTCACAATCTGAGGTAAATCCCTTACTACCTTAGTTGAACTCATCTTTACAATGCAATCAAAATTCACATCACAGATTCTTTTATGCCATAACCAACTTTCATCAATGTGTGCAATCAAACATGTTTTATCACTAGTATTCGAGTGAAAGATATTACCTTTAGTTTGATTACCAATTGCAATGTCCAATCCAGTTCTATTAATGATTTTGCATTTCCCATTCTTGAACTGTAATTGAAATCCTTTTTCCACTAACTGACCAACACTCAAAAGATTATACATTAAAACTTCTACATAATAAACATTGTCAGTATTGTGCTTACCATCCAAAGATATAGTCCCTTTTCCTTTGATTAAACAAGCTTTATCATCTCCAAACCTTACTAGACCTCCATGAATTTCTTGAAATGATAAGAATTTTCTTTTATCACCAGTCATATGATGTGAGCATCCAGAATCTATAATCCATTCATCTTTTTCTTTAACTTTAGCTGACAGTGCCTACTCTACCGTTTTGATAATAGGTGTCAGTTAATATTCCTTTATTGCAACAAAACCCCATCCGTTATATGCTGGATCTTCATCTGAGTCATCTGTAACACCTTCATCTGCATAGTAACATGACTTATCTCTATTTTTCTTGAATCTATATCTATGATATTCAGGGTTAGGCTTATATGATCTTTTTGCTTCCTCCCTTAATCTTGCATGTCTATCAGGACATCTAGATGCCATATGACCAACTTTATTGCAATTAAAACATTTGAAAGGTGCTTTACCTTCATACTTCTTGCTGGACCTTTAGGCATTTTACTTGCAAATAGTGCTTCAAGTTCTTCATTTTCTCTCCTCATATTTTCAAGTTCTTTTGCATAAAGTGCTTTCCAATCAGTTTTGGCAGATGATGATGGTGTTGATGATGATGATGATTCTTTGAAAGCTAACTCAGTCTTAATAGTAGCAATAGGACCAAATTCCTCGAGTTCAAATGTTGAAATTTTTCCAACCAAAGTATCTCTAGAAACTGAAGTATTAGGCACTGTTCTCATTTCATTAATAGCAATTACTTTCATTTTGTAAGTCGGTGGCAATGCTCTTAAAACTTTAGATACAATTTAATCTTCACTTAAAGATCCTCTAGAATATTGTATTCCTAAAACAATTTTATTAACTCTTTCCATAAATGCAAAAATTATTTCATCTTCTTTTGTTTCAAATTTGCATACCTGACCCGATAACATTTCAGTTTTGCATTTTTGATAGTGGTATATCCTTCATTTAGTGTCTCCAACTTATTCCAAATAGCTTTAGCAGTAGATCGGTTTGATAATCCCATGATTTGCTGATCTGATAATGCGCTCAAAAGTGCTTCTCTTGCTTTGCAATCATTGTCCATATCCTTAGCCAATGTTGGTGGATGAGGTTGATTCAGAATAGGAGAAACATAGCCATTCTTTGTAACATCCCATATATCTCTTCCAATGTAGTTCAGATGTTTTTCCATTCCGATCTTCCATATGCCATAGTTAGTTCCATCAAGCTTTGGACTGTCCTTCCTGAAAATATTTGTTGCCATAGGATCTCCTCAAGTTGTAAGGCTTCTACAAAAAGAGGACTAAGCTCTGATACCAATTGTTAGGTCCCAGGAAGGACAACTGAGAGGGGGGGTGAATTAGTTGTGAACCAATTGTCAATGAATTATAATGCAAATGCAAGTTATTCCAATTTAACCTTAATGTCGGTAAACCAAACTTAAGTGTTGGTAAAATAGATTAACAGATATTGCAGTACCGGTTTAACTTAATACATGAAACATAAAGAGAAACAACATCCACAACACATAACACATATATTTTGATGTGGAAACTAGGTAAGGGAAAAACCACGATGGGAAATATTACCCACAATCAGATGATACTACTACAAATAGTATGTGTATACAAATGAGGTCTACACATGCAGAAAGGCCAACTACCTAGAGCTCACTACTCAATCACAAATTAGGAGTCACACTGACTACATAATTGGATGGTTAAATCAAATGATAATGTACTGCTCAAAATAGAATCTCCAATGTTGGATTCAGTACCGGTTAAGCTCTGAACATGAGTGTCAAAACACCTTCATAACCTTCCTTCAACCTTCAAATAATGTCTGCATGATTCACACAAGGATCTACTTATTTTTTCTCTTCAATATCCACACTCACTCATGATTACCACGTTCTTCAATAAGATCTTACAATCATATATACAAAACCTAAGACCAAATGAATAGGTCATCTCACTAAAGATATTACAATTAAATCAATTACAAATGAGTCTTGATGCAATACAACATGTCGGCTCAATACATTTACCATAATAACCAATCAATAAAAAAATCTCCATAACGTGTCATGCTGATATGGAATAAATAACATGTACCGGTCCATAACCTAGACTTATCTGCCAGTAAAGGAAAATCTGTCAACCCAATTAGACCAATAAGAAAAACACCAAAACCAAACTTCCAATCCATGTCTTTGACATAACCAAATGATCTCCAAGTTATCATTGTTGTCGGTGAACAATGTAACCTACTGGTGAACATATACTGGTGACTGTGCATAAGCCACTAACCATACCGGTGAACTATAATGTAAACCTCCAAGAAGACAAGTGTTGACATCAATGACAAAACCAATGCAACACATGACAAAGTCATCCATAATACCAGCACACCTCGCTTTCCAATGTGCATTTTCTATATTTGGATGTCTGCACCATGCTTTTTTGTGTTTCTTTGTCAACTACCATTAATGGCTCGGTTGTTTCCTTCAACAAGAAGGTACAAAGATCAGATCTTCTTGCAGGGTTAGTTCAATCATCCTACCACCTTTTCTTCCTTGAGCTGCAACATTCTACCATCCTCCCATGATTTATGAATTCTTCATAAAATTCAACCTGCTTGCTGACTGTTACGTCAATGAATACTTCACCAACCTCTGCATGATCACCACCTCACTTCCACCTATGCTCCATTTGCTATGTCAGTTTGACATCTTTCACTAACCAAGATTGACTACTGATTCAACTCACCTTACCTGTATAACCTAACTTCACCAGTTGTCCTTCATACCTATAGACCTCTTCTTTGTCGGTGGATCAACTTAGCCTTCCATCAAACATGTTGGTTCTATTACTTAGTCCATTTACTGACAACATTAAACTTCTCTAAGTATACCGGTTCACATCCTTCAATTCTTCTTTTGCTTGCTTGTTTTTCCTTACCGGTGGTCCTGCTTTACCAGTTAATGATGCATTTCATATGTGCCAGTAACATACCTATCTGTCTGCTTACACACTCCATCTTGCATACCGATTGACATCATAACTTACTTTACCCAAACCGGTCACTATTACATTCTCATCGGTGACCAGTCAATATCGGTTGACATCAATGACAACATAATGCCAATAATGCCAACAACAACATCAACAATTGAAAGGAAATAAAAGAGCAAGGAAAGGAAAATTAATCCAAGAAAGTTTATGATGAAGTAATTGTTACCAAGAGAAAAGCAAAAACCTTGGAGCATCACCCAAATGTGAAGAAGGAGGCACAAGAACTTTTGAAAGGGGAAAAGCAAAGAAAAACCCTTTGTGATATTATGAATGAGGCAATGCCTAAAAATGAGAGAGAGAGAGAGAGAGCAAGAAGCTCTTTACAATATTGTCATTAAGAAGAAATGAGAGAGGAGACATCTCTTAAATAGAGATGAGGAGAGGAGTTACAAAGTAACTCCCAAATCTATGAATGCCACCATTCATAAAATGTGTGTGCCATGTGTCCACATCCTCTTATGGAGGAAATCTAATATTCCTTAATAAAGGAAAATAAAAGAAATGACTTGTCCTCACACATGTACTAGAGGACAAATTACATGTAGGAATTCCAAAGGAATATCCTAAACTAAATAAAAATAAACCTAGGCTAAGTAAAGATTAAATATTCTAACACCCCCCCTTAAGCTTTACTTGGGGAGCTTACATCAAACCCTTCAATGGGGTGTAATCCAAGATTTTTACAATGAAATTGGAATTTTTCTTTACAAAGTGGCTTGGTCAAAATATCTGCAACTTGGTCTTCCCCCTTGCAATAGAGGAGTGAAACTTGCTTGTCTTCAATTTGTTCTCTAATAAAGTGGTGTTGGAGAGCAATGTGTTTTGTCCTTGCATGGAAAACTGGATTTTTAGCCAAGGCAATGGCACTTTGGTTGTCACAATACAATGGAGTTGGTTCATGTTGAGGTAGACCCAAATCTTCAAGTAGTCTTCTAAGCCACAAGACTTCTTTGGAAGCATTAGTGCATCCTTTGTACTTAGCTTCAGTGGATCCAAGAGAGGTAGATTGTTGCTTTTTACTATTCCAAGAAATTGCTCCTGAACCAACAAAAAAACAATAACCACAAGTAGATTTCCCATCATTGGGATCTCCACCTAGATCGGAATCAGTAAAACCTTTTAAAGTAAAATCAGAATTTGTATCATAAAACAAACCTACATTCATTGTTCCTTTAATATATCTTAAAATTCTTTTAGAAACTTTAAAGTGTGTTTGTTGAGGTTTAGACATGAATCTTGAAACCAAACCAACACTATAAGCAATATCGGGCCTAGTAAGAGTTAAATAATTTAAACTTCCAACTAATTGTCTATACAAAGTAGGATCAACAAGAGGAGTTTGCATATCAAGCATTAACTTAGTGCCTAATTCAATAGGAATTGAAACATGATGAGCATCATTCATTTTAAATTTATCTATGAGATCTTGGGCATATTTACTTTGAGATAAGAAAATTCCTTTAGAGGTTTGCCAAATTTGCATTCCTAAGAAATAATGTAAAAGACCTAAATCAGTCATTTGAAATTTTTGATTAAGTTGAAACTTAATATCAGAAATCAAAGTATTGGAACTTGAAGTAAGAATCAAATCATCTACATACAAGATAATAATTATAATATCATCTTTACTATGTTTAATATACAAGTTCGGATCATTTTTACTTCTAATAAAGCCTTGAGAAAGAAAGAATTCATTAATCTTTGAATACCACTCCCTAGGAGATTGCTTTAATCCATAAATTGATTTCTTTAATTTACAAACTAAGTGTGCATTACCTTCTTTAATAAAACCAGGAGGTTGAGACATATAAATTTCCTCATGTAAGTCACCATTAAGAAAAGCACTTTTAACATCCATTTGGTGAATAGGCCAATTCATTCTAGAAGCTAAAGCAAGCACAAGTTTAATTGTAGGCATTTTAGCAATAGGAGCAAAAGTTTCAGTATAATCTAAGCCTTCAATTTGAGAAAAACCTCTAGCAACTAATCTAGCTTTAAATTTACTAACTTGATTATTAGCATTCAATTTAGTTTTATAAAGCCACTTGCAAGAAACAAGATTTTTACCATGAGGCAAGGGAACTAAATCCCAAGTTTGGTTAGAAGTTAAAGTATCATATTCTTCCTTCATTGCTTTTTGCCAATGCGGTTGATTTTTAGCTTGATCAAATGTTTTAGGATCATTAGAATTCATGATAGTAGTCATTAAAGCATAATTACAATAATTAACTCTCCTAGCTTGAAGTTTATCCATTCTAGCTAAGTATTCATCACTATCTTGAATTAAAGATTTAAACCATTTAGGTCTTCTTTTAGAAGTAATGGATTCATCACTAGAAGAAGAGTCATGAGGAGTAGAGTTATTATTATCATCATCACTATCACTAGAAGGAATAGAAAGAGATGCATTAGGAGTAGGGTTAAGAGAAGGAGGTTGGTCCTCCACAAGCACAACTTTGGTTTGACCAAGTTCATCATCCTCCACTTTAGAACAATCATGAATGCCTTTTTTGGCAATACAAACATCTCTTGCAACTTTTACCTTGTTAGTAATAGGATTGTAAACTCTATAACCTTTAGTATTTTCATCATAACCAACAAAAATAAAAGGAGAAGATTTAGCATCTAATTTTTTTCTTTTCTCCTTAGGTTTGTGAACATAAGCTATGGAACCAAAAATTCTTAAATTCTGCAAATTAGGCTTTCTACCAGACCAAGCTTCTTCAAGAGTTTTATCCTTTAAGGCTTTGGTAGGTGTTCTATTAATTAAATATGTTGCACAAGCCATAGCTTCAGCCCAAAACTTGTAATCCATATTTTTAGCATGTAATAAACATCTAGTCATTTCAACAATTGTCCTATGCTTCCGTTCTGCCACACCATTTTGTTGTGGTGTATAAGGAACGGTAAGCTCATGTTTAATTCCAAAAGATTTTAAATAAGCATTAAATGCATTATTGACATATTCTCTTCCATTGTCAGTACGAAGAATCTTAATTTTAGAACGAGATTGCCTTTCTACAAACATATGAAATTCAGTAAACACATCAAGCACTTGATCCTTACTATGAAGGAAATATATCCATGTTCTCCTTGAAAAATCATCAACAAAGGTAAGTGCATACCTTGAACCTTGGATGGAGGGATTCTCCATGGGACCCAAGAGATCACTATGAACGAGATGCAATTTAGTGTATGCCCTCCAAGATTGACCATGAGGAAAGGGTTCCCTATGCATCTTACCACTCATGCAACCATTGCAAACAATTTGAGAAGAAACAATACTAGGCAATCCATCAACCATATTTGCTTTTTGCATCAATGAAATATAATCAGAATTGAGATGGCCAAGTCTTTCATGCCATATAGTAAAATCAACAGTAGTAAGCAAAGAATACTTTGGAGGAGCAAATTCATAGAACTTGAATAAGTTATCACTATCCATTTTAGCAGTAGCAATAACATGATTAGTGTTTGGATCAATGATATAACATATGCCCCTATAAAAGTTAATCTTATAATCTTGACAAAGTTTAGGAACTGAAATCAAATTTGATTTTAATTCAGGAACATAAAGAACATCATGTAATTTCCCATTAGGAACATTCACATCACCAATAGTTCAACTTTACAACTATGATTATTAGCTAATTGAACAGGAATATTAGAAGTATCGGGATGCAAAGATTCAAAACATTCTTTATGAGAAGTAACATGTTGAGATGCACTAGAATCAATAATCCACTCAAGTGGTTGAGAAACATTATAAGTACATGTAAATGCATGACGAGATGAATTTCCATTATTATTACCTTTCTTATAATGAGGTTTATGTTGATTATTTTGATTATTTTGATTCATGGGCTTTTTACCATTTTGTTTCTTAAAACAATTATTAGTAATATGTCCATCTTTCCCACAATATGTGCAATGGGGTCTTGTTTGAGAATTATTCCTTTGATTATTGTACGTATTATTATGATTATTATTATGAGAATTATTATGATAGGATTTAGAATGAGATTGATAATTAGAAGATTTGTGATTATTATTATGATTATTATTATGATTATGATTATGATTATGTTTATTATTATTAGATCTAAAATTATTATTATGATTTTGATTTTTAGACATAAAAGCATGTTCACTACTTTTAAGAGTACCAAATTGAATTAATTTAGCTTCCTCTTGACGCAATAAATTACGAAAAATATCATATGTTAATTGAGTAGCTAAGCTAGGAATAGCAAGTTGAGCATGAATATTCGTAATAAATTGTTGAAATTGACGAGGAAGACATTTTTTAAGAATAAGATGAATTAAACGTAAATCAGCTAGAGTAACTCCTAAACCAATTAATTGAGTATTAACATAATCAAACTTTAATAAGAATTCATCCATTGTTTTAAAATCCGTATACCTTAGATCTTCAAGTTGATCTTGAAGTTGAATTTTTTGGGATTCATTTGAGCTATCATAAGTAGTTTTTAAAATTTCCCAAGCTTCATGCGCTTTTGTACAATTTCCAATTAAAACATACAAATCAGGAACCATTGAAATACCAATTAAACCAAGTGCTTCCTCATTTTGAGTCTTCCATCTATCTAGGTCGGCTTGAGGAGCAGTTGTAGCGGGCTCAAAAGTTTTATCAGTCGCAACATCCAAAAGGTGTTTGAAACGAAAAATAAACGAGATATGTGTTTTCCAAGAATGATAATTGGAACTATTTAATTTAATTTCTGGAATTAATGTAGACATGATAGTAAAATAATGATTCAAAAATAAAAAATGCCCCTTTTATTAAAAAATAACCACTTGAATAAAAAAAATTAACCTCCTTAATTAAAATAACCAGTTTTGATTTAGAAATATTATAGATCGAAAAGTATGTTTTTTTGTTTAAAATAACAATTTAAAAAAAACTATTTAACAAAAAAAAAAAAAAAAAAATTATTTTCAAATCCTAAAGAACTTTATATTAAAAAACTTTAAATATTAATAATAAAACAATTTTATATTAAAAACTTTTTATAAAAGATATATATATTAACACTTAAAACAAAATATAAACTTATATAGAGCAGGAAACGTATAAGTTATCAGAAAATTACAATAAAGAATATGCATATGAATATTAAATTACAATAAGTTACACAATAGTGCAGAAATTACAATAAAGAATATGAATAATAAAAAAAAAGTTTATAAATTTAGACTGCAAATAAGTTAAATGAACTGGCAGAAACGTTATTTAATGATGGAGAACCGTTTTACAAAGAATGATTGGGACACAGACTGAGAACAGACTGCAAACAGAAGCGACGATACACAGACTGCAAAGAATCTACAGTACAGAGACGTTATTTTGCAGAGAAGTTGAATGACAAGAATGAATACAAAACGCAGGTTTGAGAGTTAATACAAAATGCAGGTTTGAATACAAAACGTAGGGAAAAGCGGATAAAAACTGCACGAAAGAGATATAAAGCTACTGTTATTCGAATCCAGTTCCCAGATGGAGTAATACTACAAGGTGTTTTCCATTCATCAGAGCCAGCCAAAGTGTTATATGAGTTTGCAAGATCAGCTTTAAAAGATTTAAACAAATTGAAATAGATTCTATTGTTTTTATGGGTCTCTGCAATGATCTCCTTGCAGGGCTATGGGCGTTGTTGGTCTGGCTTCCACTGCGTAGAGAGCCCTATGGGCGCTGAGAGCTGGAAGTAAGCAATCTACCGTATGAGACTTCAATGAAGCTACCCTGCCAATGAAGCTACTACGGGATGGAGAGGTGTTAAAAAACGCAGATGGTAAAGTTAGACAACGCAGGTACAAGCAGAAAGAATGTTTATCTTATTGATTATTATTTAAACTCTTCCTGTATGCAGTTTAAGCAAAACTCTCTGATTTGTCGATGTCCAAACCTAACGACACCTAACGTGTTAGTTTCGCCAAGATATTTCCACGCCAAATAATCTAGATAATCTGCTCAGTCGAAGAATTTTATTGCAGTGACAAGACCGATTCTTATCAGTTGCAGGGATTGAATACCAAGTATAAGGTTGGAGCTCTAGCACGTGAAAAAGGTTAAGCCAGGGATCAAACTATTTATGTTTGATTTTGATCTGAGAATGATGTATGGGTAGTGATTGGAAAAGAATTCTTTATCGGCACTGGTAAAAGCAATAACAAACTTATTTTATTTAACAATAAACCATAAAATATCTAAAACAACTCAAAATGATAACCACGGAATGGTTGAAAGGGACAATAGAGTCACAGTCCAATGACTGAAAAACAAAACAGATACAATTATACAAGAAGAACAAATTTAAGTTTGAGTTTAATCCTCAACAAATTTAAGTTTAAATAAAGATTATCCTTTTTATTTATCAATAACACTTGCAAATAAAGATGTTAGGACTGAATGGCAGATTCAAACAAATTGAATCAGAATAGTTGTAAGCAAGAAAAAGGTTAAAATCTACAAGTGAATCAGAAATGAAGTTTAATAATAAATTAGTTTTGGCGGCAAGCCGACCAAATAAATTAAGGAGACTAAGTTTGGCGGTAAACCTTCCAAACTATGCACACTAAAAAAAAGAAACTTTGGCGGCAAGCCTTCCAAAGATACAAATTTAAACTAAAAAAAGAGGAACTTTGGTGGCAAGCCTTCCAAAGCCCTTTTTAAAAAAAAAAAAAAAAAACAGAATTGAAGATTAAACTTGCAGGCAAACTTGTTAACAAGTTTGAAAAAAAAGTTAAAATCTGAAACCAAAACCTGCACAATAGAAAATATTAGAAAAAGAACTTCTTCTCCTCTCAAGAATGCCTCCAACAAGGTGAACTCCACAGAATGGTAACCTTCATCAATGTCAACTTAAAACAAGGATTAGAAACCTGTTCTGATACCATGAAAGGAAATAAAAGAGCAAGGAAAGGAAAATTAATCCAAGAAATTTTATGATGAAGTAATTGTTACCAAGAGAAAAGCAAAAACCTTGGAGCATCACCCAAATGTGAAGAAGGAGGCACAAGAACTTTTGAAAGGGGAAAAGCAAAGAAAAACCCCTTGTGATATTATGAATGAGGCAATGCCTAAAAATGAGAGAGAGAGAGAGAGAGCAAGAAGCTCTTTACAATATTGTCATTAAGAAGAAATGAGAGAGGAGACATCTCTTAAATAGAGATGAGGAGAGGAGTTACAAAGTAACTCCCAAATCTATGAATGCCACCATTCATAAAATGTGTGTGCCATGTGTCCACATCCTCTTATGGAGGAAATCTAATATTCCTTAATAAAGGAAAATAAAAGAAATGACTTGTCCTCACACATGTACTAGAGGACAAATTACATGTAGGAATTCCAAAGGAATATCCTAAACTAAATAAAAATAAACCTAGGCTAAGTAAAGATTAAATATTCTAACAACAATCACCTCACCAGAACCAGTTCTAGATGGTGTATGGTCTTGGCCTTCTTTGTTTTCCTTAGTTCTTCAGTGATTGCTTGTTGTAGTGTCACCTTGGGCAGTACCATTTTATTTTTCTTCTCAAAAGTGAAACTTAACCATTGTGGCCCATCCTCATCCTTCTCACCTTTATGTGGTATGATTTCTATAGTCACCTTGTGTACCTTTGACTTCTCTTCTGCTTCATCCTTTTCTTCCTCTTCTTTCTCTAGAATTTGAATATCTTGGGTTGATGTATCTGTTTGAACTTGACTGGTTTGAAGAGCGATATCAATATTCAATAGCTGTTGTCTGTATAACTCTCCTAACCTGTCACTTACTTCTTCAAACTCTTTATCATCTTTATCTGTTTCTTCCATTTCTCTTCTAGCCGCTATTTCCTTCAACAAGTTCTCTTGGTCCTTTGGAGTCATAACAACTCTTTCATTGTGTTCGTTATCGAGCTCATTTTGTTCTCCTTCTTCCTCAACCAGCTGCTCCGCTGGTAAATCCTATTTATCTATGTCCATAGTATCTGTCGGTGCCTGTTTCCTGAGCAGAATATACTTCTTTCTTTTCCTCTTCTCAATTTTCTTTTGTACCATTTATACAATAGGCTTCTCATCCTCCTGATTAGAATCGGATTCAATGTTATGAATGATAACCTTTTCTATAGCAGGAGTTAATACTTGTGTTAATGGAGGTAATGTTGTTGATGTTGTAGCAAAAATATCAGGTGGTGTGGACACAGGTGTTGTCACAGGGATTGTAGTGGTTAGGGATGTCAAAATTGGAGCCTGTGCTATGATGATAAGTGGAGGTTGAGTAGATGTTACTGTCGTATGAGGAGGAGGTTGAGTAGACGTTAATGTACCTTCATCAACCTTTCCTTGTTCATCTCCCTCCTTAGTTCTCTCTCCTGGTACTTTCCCAATAGAAACTATGATAGGATGTACCTTTGCTAGTGGCATGGCTCATAACCCCTCCCTTATTCCAAAATCTACGGTCTTTTTGAATAATTCAGCCTTTCTCATTTATACCTTGACCTACTCAAAAAGCTCTTTAGTGGTTTGTTTTCAGGTCCAGCAGCCTCATCCGGTTCGATAGATGTGTTCTTTCTAGAACTTCATTGGGTTCTCTAGGCATACTCCCTGTGTACCCTTAATTGGAGATTATCTATGGCTGATTCTTTTTGTTTTCTTTTTGAAGCTCTGGGCCTGATCCTCAAACTCAACATTGTCTAGTCCTCATTATTAAATTTTGAGTAACTAATTCTATATCTATCTCTTCCTTCCCCGACCATCTTATTGGAGAGAGGGGCTTCTTATCAATTACCTGTTCTTTGTATGTAAAATCTAACAATACACCATCATACTTCAATTATTTAGGGAGATTGGTCTCTATCTCAAAATCTTTTATCTGTGGCACTATAAGCCAGGAATAAATTTTCTCTCTTACCTCAAAACTATCTTGGAGGTTAGCCCAAAAATCCTTCAACCTTGGTTTATGCCCATCATATGATTTTGGCATCATTTGTTTTAGTTTGCCATATGGGTCATAATATTCTTGAGCATAATTCAACTCCCTTAAATGTAAATCTTCTAGCTCCTACTCAACTATCTTAGCTACTTGAATTTTAGAACAAGAAAAATAACCAATCGATACAGAGAAATCAACACTTGTTTTATGTTTTTAAGATAACAACAACTGTAAACCAACCATTTGCCTGACATAGTCCAAGAGTATTACTCGGTCATTACAATATCTGGGCAATAGAATGGGGTTCTCTATGAATCCACCAACTCTGATGTTTGTAGAATGTCGGTTCTGAATGAACCAACATACCTATTCCCTTATTATTGCCATTGCCTTCGGGCTTATTCTGTAACCAGTATCACCTGAGTTTTATAATGATGGGGAAAGAGGAAGGCATCATTTATTCTCTTGAAATGTGTCTTTATGTTTCCCAAAGAGAGTTGGATGTAATACTCTCACACCTTCTTCTGTCCTTCTTCATCTTCGAGCTGGTGTTCTATTTGCAATCCTAGAAATTTTCCTGCTCAGGTAGCTACCTAGATAACATATAAGGTAAAGAATAATTTCTTTGTTTTGTGTACATCAATCAATTGTTTGTGTATGTTATCTAAGAGGATTTGAGTCCAATCAAAATACAACTTCCCAATCAGAATAGTAGTCATGTATTGAAACATCCATGAGTGAAAATGTTGACAATCTGTTTTGTCGAAGGCCTTGCTCAACATAATGATTAAGTCACATTGTGGCTCCTTGAAATTGGCCCTTAGAATATCACTAGCCTTCAATCCTGTCTTCCTCTCTTCCTCAAGCCAATTTTCATTCATGTGTTTTTTGCAAGAACCAATATCCTTTTCCCATATTTCAATAGGTTCCTCCTCAATTGTCAATAGTACTTCATCCCTTGAAGGAATGCCAAATACAAACCCTAACATATCTGCTGACAAATCTATTACTGTCCTGCCTTGGTCATTTGTGCACCTTCTAGTGTCTACGTTATAAAATTGGGCAATGGCCATTTTTACCCTCCCCATTTTCATGGGCATTTTGTTCTCACATCATCAAAATAAGAAGTGTTCATTTAGTCTAGGCTTGTGTAATTCTCGGTTTTTGTCTTGTTAAAGTTTTTCTTGAATTGGAACCTGTCAGTTCAACCTCTTCTAAGTTCAAAGTTCAAGTTCAAGCGAAGTATGTTGTATCGTGGCCTTGTTTTTAAAAGAGTTAAAGGTCTTTGTAACAATTGTCATTGAACTCAAACTGTAGCATAGGAATTTGGAAATCATCACAAACATTATAAAAACTAATCATTAGCTCAATCACAAAAACTTAAATGTAATGATCAATCCTAAAACACACTCAATAAAGACATAAAGATAAAACATTCAAAAGTAAATACTATGCAAACCATATGTGGATATGAATGCTTCCTTCATGTGGCTCCATTGTTCTTCTTTCCTCTTCAAATAGTTTGGTTGTGGATCTCACCTACAAGTGCACACACATAATTGAAAGCAAGTAGACAAGATTATTGATCAAGAGTACTCGAAATGTGACTGATTAGAAATTTGATAATCTGATTAGGGGATTAATAATCAAGGGCTTTGATTGAAGAAATTCATCCAATTTATAGATAAATTGGAGAAATGATCAAATTAGCATGATTCAATTCAAATGGAAATTGCAAATCAATTATGTCAATTATGACAAATTATGACAAATTATGCACTTTCTATGCAAAATTTGTTGATTGATGATTTATGACAAATTATGACAAACTTCTATGTCAAAAATTGATTGATTGTCAATTATGACAAATTATGACAAATTGACATGTCATTTCCATGAATTTAGGAGAGAAATAGGAGGAAATTGAAATTAGGGAATTAGAAAATTAGAAAATTAGAAAAAGAGGGAAAATTAAGAAATAGGTAAATTAATTAATAATTTGTCATTTATTAATTAGTTCACAAAAAGAGGAATAAGTAGCCAATTAAATGAACATTTAATTGCAATGAGAAGACTTAGGATAAATAAACAATTTATTAATCCTAGAGGAAGAAATGACACACGAGGTTAAATGATTAAATCATAAAACCCTAGAAGATGAATTAGCAATGCGAGAATGACAATTAGGTCTTGATTGATATCGATCATGATTTTGAATTGATAAATGATTTGATTGATAAATGCGCCAATTGACGAGGAACAATGACTAATTGATCCAAATTGATATGATTGAAAAGGACGACGATCGATGACAAATCGATCGCAAAATGACAAAATTGACAAAGAGAACAATGATCGACCAAAATCATGACTGAAAATTGGTATCGACAAGACCAAATTGGACAGCGAGAAGAATGAGGAATGCAGAAGAAGGACTCGATGTTCGCAAATGATAAAGACCAAGTGCGTGACATAGGAGAAATGTCAATGCGATGCAAAAACTCTAAAATGAGGCAATGCACCAATGTTAAAGTATGATTCTGCAAGCGTTGACCATTTTTAGGTGTCTACACAAACTATTGACCCTTTTCAAAAGGTTCAAGGTTCAAACTTCAAACTTCAAGGTTCAAAGTTCAAACTTCAAGGTTCAAAGTTCAACGCGCAACATAATGTAAAGAAAAACTGATTAATGAAGCATACTGTGGGTGAAGTCTATGATTTTGAACCTTCTGATTGAACCTTGCGGTTCAAGTTTCAAGGTTCAACGGTTCAGTCTGACAGTCCAATTCTGCACATATATCCGCCAACCAAAAAATGCAACCAAAACAATGTTGCAATTTTTTTAAAATCTAAAGACAACCCACCTAATATTTTAGTCTTAAATACTCCTAGATTTAATTGTGTGACCATACGAGCTCATATGATGTATTATTTTAATATTTTCTCCCTGCAACAATATGGTTGATAGGGTCAATTTACAAAGAAAGTACCCTAATTTGGCGAGCTGTTAAAAAATGGTTAAAAACCCATCTGTAATTTTAAATATCATAACTGCTCACAAATTTTCATGGCTCCAAAATGTCCGGTTAATCCAAGGCAAATTTAGTAAAAAGTGGCTGCAAGAAAAATTAAACTTTGTTACTTATTTATGTATAATATTTTAGAATATTTTAAGATGTTTTAAAATATGTTTGAGAGCAGCAATTTCATGAGAATATTAATTTTATTCCCTTTATCAAGAATTAGTTATTGATAACTGAAAATCTCTTAAAAAAAAGGAGGCTATATATAGTAATGAAAAGAAAGATTTGGGGATTCTTCTTTTCTTTTTCTATTGTGAAAAAAGAGGGCAACAAGGGGAAAATTTTCTCATTTTATCATTGTAAAGGGAAGAATATATTTGGATTGTCTAATCATTCTATAGGTAAATAATGGTCTATGCACCATTTCTTTTACATTAGAAATAAAGAGGGAATGCATTTTAAATCTGCGTGTTTATATATGTAACCCCTGGTTGCAGAATTGTTTGTGAGTTGCTGTAGTTATTTTTTAATGTTTTCTCATGTTATCTTTGATTATGCATGCAATTATTACAGAGACTGTGAGCTTTGAATTTTTTGAAATTTTAAATCTTCTCCTTAAATCATCTATTGGAAGTATTCAGGGAATGAACTTTGTGTCATTTTCTATTTTTCTCTATTTATAAATCTGCTATTCACATCTATTTCATGGTTATGGGTAGATGTTAGTTTCCCTTTATTGTTTTCTAGTTAAAAGCATATTCACAAAATATACATTTTATCCAACGAAGGGAGTTGTACCTTCATATCAAAATTCAGAGAGAACTTGCACTTACCATTGCAAGTGACTCAACTGTTGATTCTTTTTTTTGTCTTTCAATTTGAGAATTTGTGAGTCATTTTTGCAAGGAATTTAAGAAGAAAAAATATGTTAACCAATAGCCATAATGAATTCCAAGGCTTGGATAGATTGTGGGAAAACAGTTGCCTCCACTAGCCCCAACCTCTTGATTCTCCTATAAGGAGCCTCTAACCTTGGCCTATCCAATTGTGTTCTAATATCATCTAATTCAATGTGCCCCACCTCAGTGTCAGTCACCCATTTAATCTAATCATCTATCTTTGAAGCATAAACCTGCCTTGATAATGGTACTTCATGGTTAAAGGGAGTTTATCCAATTCCCTGACTTTCTTGTTGGAGGTTAGGTCCATGAAATTGCTTTGATCTGCAAGAAAGAACCACAAATTAGCCTATCACAAAGTATCAAAATATGAATATTATCACCCACCTTGGGACTTCGGGGTTCTGGGGATAGGATGGGCTAAAATAACATGACTCGGGACTCTGTGGTTCCGGGGTGAGACAAAACAATGGAGCCCAAAACCCCAGAACTTCAGGTGGACTGGGTAGGCTAATTTAGGACTTCAGGGTTCTAGAGTCACGGGGTAGTTTGATTTAAGGCCCAAAAGATGGTTCGGAACTCTGGGGTCCCAAGGTTCCGAGGTTGGGGGTAGTTCATGAAAAAATGGTGGTCCAAAATTCTGGAGATCCGAAGTTTCGGGGTGAAGGCGTGGCCAAAAGGAACAACCTCAGAACTCCAGGGTTAAATAGGACTATAAAGCCCAAAATTCTAGGGTTCCGAGGTTCCGGGATGGCAAAAACCTAGGGCATGCGGGAAAATGAAAAACACACAAAACAAAAAACAAGAAAGAAAAATCTATGCTAAAAAAGAAAATCTAAACAAGAAAACACAAGGGGGAAGAAAATCCACCAACCTGGCGGAAGAAAATCCACAAAAATCTTGGCATCATGGAGGCGCGAAGTCAGGAGATCAAAGCTAGAAGGCTAGAAAAACTTGAATGCACAAATGAGTTTAGAAAAGTTCAGTTCCCCTATTTATACCCCCCCCCAATACTTCGTTCATACGGTCACCTTAAACATGACCTTGGGAGTCCGAGGTTCTGAACTTTCAAGATGACAAACAATAAAACCAAAAACACACCTCAGAACTCTGAGGTTCCAGACTTTCAAGGTCAGGACAAAAAAAACAAGAACACACCTCGGGACTCTGGGGTTTTGAACTCCCGAGATGAAAATAAAAAAAACAAGTGGGGCACCTCAAGACTCCGGGGTTCCGAGATGGAAACACAAAACAACTTCGGGACTCCGGGGTTCCGCAGTTTAGAAACAACAAAACATAAAGAACTCAGAATTTTGGAATTTTGGAATTCCGAGGCCTGAACAAAAAGGAACAAGTCAAGACCTCAAGACTCTAGGGTTCTGAGGTCTTGACCAAAACAAGAAACAAACGTGTACCTTAGGACTCCAGGGTTCCGAGGTAGGACTTTAAAATCAGGCAAAGAACACCTCGGGACTCCAAGGTTCCAGGGTATTAAGGCAAAAACTAAGAAAAACAAAACTATAAAAGAAAAAGAGAGGGGACCCATATTTTCAAGACAAGGAAATAATGGGGCTAGGTATGTAGGACATAACAAATGGCGACTATCTAGGAAAAATGACTCTAGGCATTTTTGAACTTCAGAATCTTTAATATAACCTAACGCCTAAGGCTACAATCATTCAAAACAATGTATAAGAGAAAAAAGATGAGTGACCTAATGAACAAACAATCGAGTCTAGAACTAAACAAGATTAACTCTTAAGTGTGTGTGCATGATTCATTACTCCATTGTTCTCAATAATGAAGATAAACAAAGGAAATTGGGCCCAAGCTATGCAGGTGAAGTCAATCAACATGTTTTGCAAAGGTCATCATGGGCATAGCTCTTCTGCCAGTCAGACATTCATAGCTCTGATAGAGATACCTCTAGCTCCCATCAAGCAACACTCCACTACCAGCAAGGCATTCATAGCCCCAGTGGAGATTACTTGAAACACCCAAGTTTAGTTGCTTTAAGTGGATCATTTCTTTTCTCTTTCTTTTCTTCTCTTTTTTTTTAGATCATTTTTACTTCATAGAATATATAGAAGGATTATTTCTTTCGTAACCTTTAAGCAACTTTTCAAACATTGAAGTCTGATTTATGGGTTGGAAGCCACGATGGACAACATGAAACATCTTGACTTCTGGTTTTTCATTTGGAAA
This sequence comes from Cryptomeria japonica, assembly GCF_030272615.1. Lineage (NCBI taxonomy): Eukaryota > Viridiplantae > Streptophyta > Pinopsida > Cupressales > Cupressaceae > Cryptomeria > Cryptomeria japonica. Next base: position 236,448,882 of record NC_081405.1, read on the forward strand.
ACAGTTCATCTAATATCTTACAAAATTTTCTGATGTAACTTAGTGTGATGATGGGTGTGATGATGCTGCTGAGTAATTAGGTTAGTCTTTTACAATTGAGAGTCAAGAACTCAAATCATATTTAAACCATTATATACTACCTTGGATGAGTGTAGACAGAGATTTCAAAATAAACCAAACAATAATGAAGTTGTAAAGAGCAAAGAGTTGAATTTTCTCAAAATTTTCTAACCTGTTATGAAAAGAACACCTATCCTTTAGAATCCTTGAGAATAAACATGTATCCCGACAAGGCAAACATGAAACCAACTCACAAACTCAAACAAATAACAAAGCAAATAAAACAACTAAACTACTGTAGTACAAAAGATCTAGCTCCTCTGAGATTTAGTCAAAATAATGCTTGAGGAACTGACCATTGATGGGCAATGGTACAAGTTCTCTAGTCAAAGAGCTCAACCTAAAAATGTTCTCTCCTAAAATTTCAGCAATCTAGTAAGGACCTAACCACAACCTCTCAAACTTATGATGATCACCCTTCTTTTCCTTGGCCTTGTCTCATAACAAAACTGAGTCAGAGATCTAAAAGCCTTCACCTCTACTCTTTTATCAAACCATCTCTTAACAACTGCTTGATGCTTAGAAAAGTGTTGTAGGGTATTTATCCTTTTCTCATCAAGTTTCAATAGACTCAGGAGGCGAACTTCTACATGGTCCTCAATTTAAAGTTCTTTCATAATTTGGAGGACATGTATCTATAAATTGACCGGGAAAATAGGGTTTTAGCCATAAACAAGGTAGTATGGAGAAGTCCCTTTAACTCTAGTAAAATCAGCCCATATGGTGTACCTCAATTGATTGTGCCAATCCCTAGGGTTACTCTTAAGTAGCTTCTTAATAACATCTAAAATATTTTTATTCGTGGATTTAGCTACTCCATTTCCTTGTGGGTAATAATTAGATGAAAATTTCAGAACTACCTTGTACTCATATGACCATTGTATCAATTGTACTGAAGTGAAAGTGGGGCCATTATCACATACTAGATCAAATGACATACCAAACCTAGTGACGATATACTCATCAAGGAATTTGAGAATAATTTCCACAGTGGCATTTTTGCATGCTATGGCTTTTGTCCATCAGATGCAATAATCTGTTGCAGTGAGAATGAACTTGTGTCTTGCAGACAAGTTAGGATTAATAACACCGACAAAATCTAATGCCTATTGGGCAAATGGTCTTACCTCGAATATTAGTTGGAGAGCCATGGCAGGGTTCCACTCTCTGGAAGCAGTCATTTGGCATGTGTGACAATGACGAACATCTTCATGAGTATCTTTAAAAATGTTGGGCCAGTAGCATCCAACCTTCAAAATCTAGTGTGTAGTTGCATCTGCTAACCCATACCTTGTATAATATTTCCCATGGAATTCCTCTATCATCTTACGAGCTTCCTAGTGATCAAGACATTGAAGGTAAATACCTTCGTAGTTCTTTCTATAAAGTATCAAATCCTTGATCATATAATTGGCACTTTTGAGCCTTAAAGCTCATCTTTGTGTGGCCGTCAGCCCCTTAGGACACTTGTTATTCAGTAAGATGAAAACCAAATCAGTGTACCATGAGTCCTGAGTGAATGACTGTAATGTATATTGTTGGCACTAGATTTGAGGGATATCAATCACCATAGCTTGAGACACACCCTAGCCTCTAACTAACCTCATTGGATGCATTTCTATAACAAATTCTTGTAAAATGGCCATCCATTTCCCACGACGTTCTCCCAACTCTGATTGCATAAGCAGTGACTTAACTTTTTTGATCAGGTACAATTGTGTATATCTTTCTCCTCAAGATATAATGTCTAAATTGTTTAACTGCTCTTACCAAAGCAAAAGCCTATTTCTCAAGAGAGAAATATTGCACCTCAGTATTCTTAAAAGGGGATCTCATGAATGCGATTGGTTTCTCATCCCTTGCTTGGCTCTATGTCAGAACAACAACGCCTGAATGCAATGAGGCAAAATAATATATATAAAAATGCAGAGTATAGTTAGGACTAGTCATTACATGAGCTTCAACAATGGACTTCTTGATCTAGGCAAAAGCCTCTCTTGCTTCACTAGTCCATTCAATCTTAGCATCCTTTTTCATCATTTCATTCAATGGCTTGACTATCTTTGCAAACCCAGTGATAAATTTCCTAACAAAATTGATCTTCCCGAAGAAAGATCTCATCTCCTTTTACTCCCAAGCATCTACAATTTCAGCAGTGCTTCCACTCGATCAGGGTCAATGGATATCCCTATTTTAGAGATTACATGACAGAGGAGCATCCCTTCAACAACCCCGAACACACACTTTTTGGGATTAAGAGATATCCCATACCTTCGACATCTCTCTAAAACTTTACAGAGGTGGTCCGGGTGATCTCCTCTAACTTTGGAGAATATAGTAAGTTCATCCATATATATAATAATGTATTTTCCAATGAAGTTGTTGTGACTCATAAAATTTGGTGAATTTGAGAGGCCCAATTCAAATTTTTGCATCTGTACTTTCAAATGACTACCTAATCAGTCAACCTGAGAGGCCTACTTTGAGGGCATGTAAAATGGAGCCAGTCGATTATCAAAGGGTAAGGCTTAGGAAATGTATCCTAAAGCCTTCATTTAGACTATGCAGTGCTCTACATCTCTCAAAATTTAGTTTAGATTAGTTTATCAAGTACCCATTTCAAGGGGTGAGCTGAAAGTTGTTCTATGCACAAATTCAGGTTTTATTAAGTGGCCTAATTTGAGCACCTATAACTTTTGACCAATTGATCATCATGTTAAAATTAAAAGTGTGTTGAATTGTATGCATATAAGTGAGTCCACATGCCAAGTTTCAAGTCTCTGCCAATCCGTTTGATCAGTTTTCCAAGATGGTTTCTTGAGCCATTTTATTGAGTTTTCTGCGCTTTCATTGTTGCATCTGTTAAGTTGCCATTTTCATGAGCTCACCATTTGCACCCAGTCAACCTTTTGGTCAAACTAAACATTCCACGGTCTTCCTTGTACTTCAAAGTATCTATGCCCCATATTTGGGGATCTATGAAGACCATTTGATATTTTTAGTAAGGGCATTTTGAGGTCCCTGCACACTAATTTTAACAGGTTCAAATGCTGGCAAAGCAATTTAATCAACTTTGTGCATTAATATCTTACCACTCAAGATTCGTCATGAGGAGTGGTTTTGCAGGGTGATATTGGGATATAGAAAGATGTTTTAGTAATTTTTTAGAGCTAGTTCTTGAGGCCATTTCGATGTTTTGGGCACAAGTGCCTGAAAGTTGCAAGTTGAGTTTTAATGATCAGAAAATTGTGCCGATCAACTCCAGAGGCATGTTCAAGATGCTTGAAGGCTTTTCAAGGGTCAGTTGAATGAAAACGATTTTTTTTTTAGTCGAGCCTACTTTGGAGCCCGATCTGGCTCATGCCCTTATAGTGTTGATTTCATGACAAAATAGTCTTAATTCATAGTAGTGCGCATTAACACCAGCTTGAGTTCAATTGGAAACTTGGTTTAATGGGAGATTATTTTATTTCAATTTTTGTCATATATAGATGTTAGTACTTCATGTATATGTCCATCAAGTTTGATACATATACAAAAACTATAGAAAGGGGGCAATGTGAAATGAAATTGGCTGGTGTTAAGTCAAATCCAATGCAGTGTGGAGGTGAGGATGAGTTTTTAGAAAGTTTGAAATAAATGCCAATGTTCTCCTTGGCAGGCTACGTGGCTGTTGAAGAGACAACAAAAGGTTTTCAAACAAATTGCAATGAGCAAGTGTAGTTCCAAACTCCATGACCTCTGCCAGCATCCTCGCTATCATGGCTTGGTGTGTTGAAAAGGCTGAGGAAAAGGTTTTTAATAAAATTCAAAGCAATGCAATCAACAGGTGTATCTCCAACATCTCCCCTACGATGATGCAAATGGTAAAGGCCATTATAAATCCTCCGAATAAACCAAGCTCCACAACCCTTGCTAGCCTCCTCCCACGCATGCTATTGAGAAGTCCATAGAAACTTCTAAACAAAATGCAATTGGCAAGTTTAATACCAAAACTCCCCTTGCATTGGTGGTTGGGTGAAAGGTTTTAAGAGATTATAAAACAAATGCATTGCCAAGTTTTAAAACATGTTGAATCCTCTCTGCTGTGCGTGGCGTGATGGCGAGGAGGGCAAATAAACTTTCAAACAATGCAATGGCTGGTGTAAAGCCCATGTCCACGGGCCAAAGCCATCATGTTCCCTGCATGGAGTGGAATGGGTAAAAGGTGTTAAAGACTCTCAAGAAGATGCAAGGGGTTGCGTGGCCATTAAAAATTCAAAGAAATTCCATCTGCAGGTATAATGTCCAAATTCCACAACCTTTGTTAGTCCTCCCTCTGCATTGGTGGTTGGGAAAGGATTTTAAAGAACCTTCCAAACAATTGTTATTGGCAGGTGTAATTCCAAATTTCCATCGGCATAGTGCCAACGTCCTCCCTGTTGTGCATGGTGTAGCCAAGGGTTAATAAATTTTTAAACCAAATGCAATCTGCAGGTGTAAAGCTTAGCTCCATGATTTTTCCAGTCCTCCCTGCCGTGAGCTGGAAAATGGTGGAGGTGTTAAAAGGGTTAATATAAAGCTTCTAGGTGAATGAAAAGACCAGGAGAATATGCAAAGGCATATATCCCACATTGACAGTGCAGAGGAAAGTTAATATATTTAAAACCAAAAGCACACACATTCATAGTGTCAAGAGCTGGAAGGCTTTTGGCAAGTGGAAGATCAGCAACCCAGTGGACCTCATGTGCGTGCATGTATCTTGAGGTGCCCAGGTTTTGTAGTAAGAGGGTGAATTAACCAGCAAGCAAGTTGAGGAAGATCCGATGATCGTCGCTATACCCCAACATGAAAATGCTCGACAGTTAACCATTGCGGCTTGGTAACTAAATGGTGGGCCCAGTAGGTGAGCAGCTCATGTGTTAAAAATCAAGCAAGTTCGGGAAGATCGAACGATTGTTGCTATAATGCAACAAAAATATGTGCGATAGTTAACCCCTGCAAAATGGGGATTGGTGAGGTGGCGGTCCAGTGGCAGGCTAGGTGGCACCCATGCGTACTCACAGGTGAATTAAATTGTGACACATGGTGGTCCAACCGTGCATAGGTGGCAGATGAGGTGTCGTCCTAGAGGACTCATGAGAGAATCGCAGGGTGCCATGTGGTGGAGCGCAGGTTGAAAATAGGGAAAAAAATCAAAGTTAATTAATATAGTCCCAACTATAGTGTAAAACTCAAAAATTTAAACGATGGACCATCTGACATATTAATTCATCTAAGGGGTTATTTTTACCCAAATATAGACATATTGATACCATTGGAAAGCTCTCAAAATGAGAAATTTAGTTCTATAGTTAGTTTTAATAGATCTCAGATATTTTGAGAGAAGTTTCCATGGGAAGGATGCAAGAAATTTTTTAGTTGGGGAAAGAGGACACTTGGCAATTTGTGAAGCAAATTTGGTGTTTTCCCTCTTATTCATATTCTCAATTATTCTCAATTGTAAGGGTTCCTAGTTTTTTGGAAATTTTCTCCAAGGGAGAAATCCAAAATTGCAGGTTCTAGTGATGTCATTTTTCATTCTTTGCAAATAATAGTGTGTTTCTGTTGGGTTTTCAGTGTTGTCTTTGTTGTAGGTTTTGTTTCAATTTGCAGGTTTACACATATGCAAGGCATGTGTGAGTTTCCACAAAATTGTCTCCAAGATACCATTTGAATTTATACAATTTCATTTTAGCAAGGGTAATTTGGATTTGTCTCTTTCAGTCTTCTCTGAGAGTGTAATGTTTGTCTTTTGGGTATTCTTCTAGGAAGGATTTAAATCCTGAAACCCAACATTAATGATTTTGAATGTGTATATTGGATGTATATATAAGTATGATTTTTTGACAGAGCATAGGATTGTGTTAATGTAATGCATTAATACATGAAAACTCAATGTTGAAAGTAACTTGCATCTGAGATTTCTCTTCCAGTTTTATGCATGACTTTGTGGCCAGGACAAGGCACTGGTCTTTTGTAATGTTCAAGGATTGTTAGAACACTAATCTTAAAATCAAATCAGAATATCTTTTTCTTTCTATTCTATGGTAGTGTTCCACCTATCTCAAGCTCAAATGTAATTGAGAGTAAATATGAATATAGCTAAGTTTGCAGTACTTTCCTTATTGTTGAGCTATGTCTAAGAATTTTGCTTTAATGGTGATGCTATGTGTGATTTCTAGATTGTATTTGAAGTGCATCATAGGTAAACCCGCCTAGGCCTTGTAGAGCCTAAAGAGAAGAAGGATTAAACATCCTTGTTAAGTTGGTCCCGTTTGTCTTTTGAAATCATAGTTGAGGTTAGCTACCTTTCAAAATTTGGTTGTAGATTATACTGGTTGCTAATTTTGTTGTTCAGTAAAACTGGTTAACCCAAGTTCACCTGCAATTGATCTATGAAATAGCCAATTTCAATCTATGAAACATTTTAGGACTTGGACAACATAACAAGGATCTAAATCTTTCTACTCTTCAGGCTCTACAAAACCTAGGTGGGTGTACCTTTGATGCATTAAATCAGACCCCTGACACACAAGACAACATCAACACAAGTCTTTGAAGGCAGTGTCCATCGCTCTTTGGAATGTTGCTCTTACATTAAACATCCCAAACGCCATCCTGCGGTATGCATAAGTCCCCCACTTTTTAGTAAATGATGTTTTCATGTGGTCTTCATGGTTCACCAAAAATTGGTTATATCCAGAATAACCATCAAGGAATGAAATCATTTGTGAACCATTAACAATTTATAATACCTCATCCAGGGAAGGGAGTGGGTAATTGTCCTTTTCTGATGCCTTATTGAGGTTACAAAAATCAACACAAAGTTGAATTTCCTCATTCTTTTTCCTTACCGGCAGTGGGTTGGCAACCCAAGTGGAGTGGCGTATTGGGAAAATAATCCTAGCAACAAGCAACTTTTGAAGTTCTCTAAAAATCAAGGGCTCTATAAATGAATTGACCAGTCACTGCTTCTATTTGAATGGCTTTGTATTGGGTTTCAAAGGTATAACATGAGTGATGATAGATGTATCAAATATTTTCAGATCTTCATACCCCTATGCTATAACATCAATGTATTCCTTTAAAATTTGTATAATTCTCTCCCTTTCGGTGGGAGTGCAAATCTTCCCAATATAGACTATATTTTCTTGACCATCTGGACCAATGTTGTATGGTTCATATTTTTTCAGCATCTGAATCTGTGGTCAATCTTTCTTTTATCCTAGGATCAGAGTCAAAAAGCTGTTCTAGAGTGACCATACCTTTGGGAATGACATTTGTAGGCAAATTGACAATTTCTTCATCACCATCTTCATCAGTAGCATCAGATCTATCCTCTTCATCAATGACCCGCTCCTCAAAAGCACCAGAATTAGAAAGAAAAGCTAGAATGTGTCTATCATCCTCAAAGACTTGGAAATGATTGATGTCGAGAACAACAGTTGTGGAAACCAACCCTATGAAAATTATTTTCAAAGGATACTGACTTAACGGTTTCAGTGTGCTTGTTGCTACAACCAATGCATCTGATATTCCATTTACTTTCCTGGGCACTAATCAAATATTAAAAGCATCAAAGTCTTCAATCAATCCCCATACTTGGTTCCTATACACTGCTAACCTTTTGTCATGACATGCATACTGACTTCTTACTTGTTTAACCACCAATTCGAAATCTCCTTGCACTCTTAAGCATTTAGCCCCTTTTTTATGGTTGAAGAGGATTCCTCTAACTAAGGCCTCATATTCATTCATATTGTTAGTGCAAGGGAATTGGAGTCAATAGGAGGCTAGAAAGGTCTTCCCTTTGGGACTGGTTAACTCAACTCCTGCTCCACTACCTTGTTTGGATATAGACCCATCAAAATTTAGAAACCAGATTTTATCCTTTAATTTATTCACATTCTTTGGCTTAGGTTCAGTGATTAGTGGAGGAATATTAGTTTCTAAAAGTGGTTGTTTTTCCTTCAGTTTGATATCTTCCAATATCTGAGGTTGTTCATTTACAATCTCCAGGAGTACTTCAGTCGTATTGGGAGTGGACTTCTCTACTTGAAGCTACACGAGAGATTGAGTCTCTTCATTCTCCTTCTTGGGTGGAGTCTCCTCATTCCCCTGCTTGCCAATCTCAACTATAAAGATCTCCTTCTTGCATTGCTCTGGCTTGGAAGTTTCTATTACAACATTCGCTCTTTGGAGCATTACTCTCTCATGGTTTGGAACTTCAATTTCTTCCACTTTGATATCATAATCAGTATCTTCACAAGGGACTAGGCTCATCAACTTTGTAACTTCATTTTGGCAAGGATTTAGGATGTCTCTAAATGTTCTTGATGATGTATCCTACACCATTGCGAGAGTAACAAATCTTGCACTTTGACGTCATCTCCTAATAGGCACATCCCTTGTTTCATTCCTATAATAAAATCCTTAATCCTCCCCATATGTTCTGCCACATCAACTTAGCGAGACTGGGGAACTATAGGTGTAGAGAAAGTGAGAATTTCATTTTCTCTATAAACTCCTAGACTCACTTCAGCATATGCCACTTCATTGGGAGCTCCATAATTAGTGAACTACTTCTTCAGCTTTGGTTCACTGTCAATTCGGATCTGGTTACTCACTCCTTTCCATGGAAGCCATAAATACGTAAAACAGGTTAAGAAGTAACCTCCTAATTTTTTTGACCAATCTCTACTAAGAAGCATGCCATATACCTATGGAATATCAACTACTTGGATGTCAATGTAACGAGATATGTGCAGATCAACACCCAACTAGATATATGCATCTTTCAATTCCCCAATCACATTGACCTCAGCCTTGTCCAACTGTACCATTTTGTTGTTTTCATGCATTGGGTTGAGACCGATCTTTTGACATAAAAGAATAAGGCATTATGTTCTTAGAGGCACCCGAATCTACCAAACAATTATGTAAATTATTTGCACATATCTTTAAATTGAGCATAAATGGCGGGTTTTCGACAACATCGTTACTGATATTAGCATTAACCTCATTCAAGTCAGCCATCTTAACCTCATTTCTATGAGATTCCAGTTGTTCCAATTTCTTAAGAAGAGCCTTCTTCCGTTCAGGATGATATCTCAATACCTCCATTAGGGACATAGTTGTTGCAGTCCTCTCCATCTCCTTACTAACGTCAAAAGACCATTTTACAACATATTCTTGGCCTTGTCCTTGTCTAGGACGTGTTCCTTGAAAAGATTGAGGAGGGGGAGGATTGTTACTTACATTTGCATCAAGAGATACATATCTACCCCTTGGGGGAGGTGATTCTGTCAACGGTGCCTTGCCTTGACTTCTAAGGTTGTAATTATTCTTGGTTCGAAAAGCTTGTGCATCATAGACACATGGTTCACCTTCAACTTCCACTTGAAACTCTTTGTAGAGGAACGTGTCAACCAACATTATTGTATTAATCTTTTCTAGTTCCTTATTAGGGTACCTTGTCAGTTGAGAATCAGCTTGAGAAATCCTAATCATCTTTTCGAATTGGGCGCAATTGACTTTTGAATGTGATGTTGTATCATGCAACCTACACCAATTAGTTAGTAAATTCATATCTGCTAGGTTAACACTTTGTGTGTTATTATGGTTGTCTCTTGCATCTAGATGGTCATGGTTTACCCCACCATTGTTTGGACCCATATTCCATTATCTATTATATGGCTTGGAGTTATACCTTTGGTTTTTATTCCAATTATTATAGCCTCGTTGGTTATTATACATTTGGGATTGGTTATACCATCTTGGAGGATTCATCTTCAGTTGACTCAGATTTGAAGTAACTTGTGAAATAATCTTCTTTAATGCTTCTACTTTAACAGATATGTGTGACCCTTGACTCTCAGGTATCATAGTTAGGGCTTGGTTTGTTGTGTGGGGATTACCAAACTATTGGCTTGTCCCTTGTACTTGACCAACGTACTGTGTTTGGATAGGGGTAGCATTGGTATTGTTCTGCCAAGTTAAAGCTTGAGCAACAAATTGTTAACTAGCTTGAGGTTGAGGTGCATAAATTGGTATTAGGTTCATTGTTGGGGCTCCTATTGGTAAAGATGATGGTACCCCGAGGAGTTGGTTATAATTTCCTTGGTTCACTCCTATGGGAAAGTTGTGTCTAATCCTCCTAGGTGTTTGATTCGACTCTTGATTGATGTTGATTGCCAACACATAAACCTTTTCCATGGTATTTCTTTGATCTTCAGGAACACTCTTTTTGATAAATATAGCACTCCATGGGTCTATGGCTCTCAAATATGAATCAATCACTACATTTATTGCCCCTTGATAAGGAGCTTGCAACCTCTTATATGCCCTTTGAAAGTTGGTATTAAAAGTTGTCAAAGGTTTATTTGGTGACTTCTTAAGGAGGCAAACTAATGGTACAATATTCCAGGATCAACATACACTCAGAAGTGATCAATAAAAGATTTCTCTAAAACATCACAACCATTGATGAAATTTGCTGGTAGAGTCAAATACCAATTATACTCATTTTCCCCAAGTGAATATGAGAAGAGTCTACATACCACATCATTGATATTCGATGTTGTTATGAACCACTGCATCCTTGAATGCTTCAATATGCTCATCTACAATCCTAGGTCCTCCAAAGTAGAATTTACTACAGAATTTGTCTAGGTTCCCAGGTAGGTCATGTATTCCTCTAGGTCTATTTCCCAATGGTGTGTGATCTTGGTTGAAGTAAGCCATTGTAGGTGGTGATGGTGGATGTTGTGTTACAAAAGGTGCAGTGATGGGTTGAAGACTAGGGATTAACAGGTCTTCTATGTTGGGTCTGGATGATTGTGTGGGTGAGGCTATTGAAGGTCATCCCTTAGCTTCATTTCTCATCTTCCTAGTTGCAGGTCCTAACTCTACTAAGTCTAATGGAGAAGAGTTACTCTTAAGAACTCTATAAAACCTCTCTGAAGAGAAAGATGATATACGATCCAACTTAATACCTCAATTTCTTGGTTGTGGAGGAGGTAGTTGGGGGTTTCCTTGTGTAAGAAGTTGCCTTTGCACCTCCACTTCTATACATATACCTCTTTGCCTTTTGTTGTCAAGGACTTGTCGCACTCGCAACCAATCACTATGATTCCTTCTACTATTCCAAGCAAGAGTGTATAGCTGGGAAATGATGTCCCCTTGTTCATAATTGAGGTTGGGTTGCGTAAATGGTAAAAGTTCATCTCTTGGGAGTACCATGTTAGGTCATAATGCGACCGTGCAATTGAAAGTTGAGGGGATTTTTTCTTTAGGCCCTCCTTCTAGTGCCAATTTCTGTTGATGAGTGTTTTGACACACTTACCAATAGTCAATTAGTTTATGTGAACACTCACAACCTCTCCTGAAAAGCAATAAGTTTTGAGAAACTAACCAATCCAAGGTCTCTATAATTGGGTGTCGATGGTGATGGGCAGCTTAATGGTTGATGCAGTTGTACTTGTCAAGGGTCCTGTTGGTTGAAAGAAATCCCAATAACTTACAATAAGTTAACCTTCTTTTTTTTGTATTTTTATTATTTATATTCTCTTTCAAAATAAACTGCAAAAGATAGATCAGAGAAACAAGAAAATAACAATAAAACCAATACAATAATAGCTTAATGAAATTCTCAATTAGCACCCTACAATCCAAAAATCATTAATATCATTGAAACCAACGTTCAATAATGGACCTCCAATAAACATGCAAAGTCATGCAACCTCACAAGTTCATGGAAATAATATCACCATAATATCATCCTATCACATTAATTCTCATACACCACTTTCGTGCGCAATATGATTCATAAAGCAATAAAAGATAAGACCAAAATAAGTTGTTGATTTCAAACAATAGACATTACCAGATTGCAAAGAACAAATTTATAGCACATACGCATAGATCACACAATCTATAAGATGCTTCTTGTATTAACTCCAAAGATTGTATGACAAAAAATACTCCAATTCATAACAATATGCATAAAATTAATCTAAAATCTCTAAGTGGGCCTCAAGTCATCAATTTGTGGACCCCTAAAAATGAATCAAAATCTCCAATTTATAGAGTTTCTTGTCCTACTTTCTAGGAAGTAAACCTATCTAAATTAAGCACTAAAAAACAAGGAGTCACAATTGACATGGAAATCTCTGCCTTGAACTCCAGTTAACTATTACAAAACTGTGACTGGGTGAGCATTACGAAAATGGTGTTGCACGAGCCAATGTTTCGTAATCATACAAAACTTGCTCAATAATCAAGGTACATGTTGGAGCAGCAGTTGAAGCCCTAGTACTAGTATCATGCAAAATATCATGCTATCATTAGCAACCGCTTGTTTATCTTTCACTTGTTTTTATAGCTCTTATAATTGCTAATGATACATGCAATTACTTCAGCAGGAAGATCTGCAACATGTTTGATTCTAAACTTGTACTTCTTCAAAATCTCCTCTGCATTCTTACTTCTATCTTTTCATTTCTCTATTATTTTTTAAGCTTGTTGACAATGAGTTATTAAGTTGGTATATCTATTCATTAACTCAACATCAAACTCAACAGGAGTTGTAAGATATTGTGCCACATATACGTACCATTGATGGAGTACATTGTAATCCATGTGTCTAGCACTACTAGTACCAAGCCCAAAAATACCTAACAATTGGCCTACAAAATTTTCATTCTTTTTTATTGAACTAAGGAGAGGAGAATGGGCATCTGTTATGTCTTTTCCATACTATTGAAGCATCTCAATCTCCATCTCCAAAATGTATATATATGACTGTAAATTTTCAACACTATCCCCTCCCAATAGATCTTCACCCATTATGACATCTTCCTCGAGATTCAAAATATTCAAAATTTGATACTGTTTCTCAAAAATGTTGAGCTTTTGCTGCCACTGCTGATAAAATGAAGCTAAAATTCCTCCAATCTGTATGGCCTTCCTATATGCCTCAATAGTGTTATGCAAAAATAATCTAATTTTAGAAGCATTAGTTTGGGCCCATGCTTTTGCAGTTGCTGCCACCTTTCCTAATTGAAGAAGTGCTTTCAAATCTCCCTCTAGAAGTGATGAGGTTGAAGGTAGGCTATCATCCACGTGTACATCTAGTGGCTTGCTCATTTCCACCAGTAGCTGCTTATATTTTTTTAGTTGTTCTTTAACCTCTGAGTGGGAGATGTGTTCCTTTTCTATTCGACTCCTCACCACACTGGTAGCAAGCTCTATTGTATCCAACTCTCCACATTTGGTTTGTTTACCCAATTTTACCTGTGACACTTAGTATTTTAGGGAGCCTTCTCCTTCAGCTTGCATGGGAGCTGCAACATCAACAATCACCTCAATAGAACCAGTTGTAGATAAATGGTGTATGGTCTTGGCCTTCTTCATTTTCGTCAGTTCTTCAATGATTTCTTGTTGTACTATCACCTTGGGTAGTACCACTTTCTTTTTCTTCTCAAAGGTGAAGCTTAACCTTTGCGACACCTTCATGTGTTATGATTTCTATAGTCACCTTGTGTACCTTTGACTTCTCTTCTACTTCATCATTTTCTTTGTCTTCTTGCTCCAGAATTTGAATATCTTGGGTTGATGTACCCAGTTGAACTTGACTGATTTGAAGAGCGATATAAATATTCAACTGCTGCTATCTGTGCAGCTCTCCTAACCTGTCACTTAATTCTTCTTCAAACTCTTTATCATCTTTATCTATTTCTTCCATTTCTCCTCTATTCGTTATTTCCTTCAACAAATTCTCTTGGTCCTCTGCAGTCAAAACAAGTCTTTCATTGTGTTCATCATCGAGCTCATTTTGTTATCCTTCTTCCTCAACCGACTGCTCCGCTGGTCAATCCTATTTATCTATGTCCATAGGATCCATCAGTGCCTATTTCTTGAGCTGAATAGACTTCTTTCTTTTCCTCTTCTCAATTTTCTTTTGTACCATTTGTACTATAGGCTGCTCATCCTCCTGATTAGAATAAGATTCAATTCTATGAATTATAACCATTTATGTAGTAGGAGTTAATACTTGTGTCAATAGAGGTAATTTTGTTAATGTTGTAGCAAAAATATTAGTTGGTGCAGACACAGGTGCTATTACAGGGATTGTAGTGGTGAGGGATGTCAAAATTGGAGCCTGTGTTGTAGTGGTAAGTGGAGGTTGAGTATATGTACTATCGTATCATGAGGAGGTTGAGTAGATGTAGATGTACCTTCATCCTCCTTTCCTTGTTCATCTCCCTCCTTAGCGCCCTCTCTTGGTACTTTCCCAATAGCAACTCTGACGAGATGTACCTCTACCAGTGGGATGGCTCCTAAACCCTCCCTTATTCCAAAATCTGCAGCCTTTTTCAACAATTCAACCTTTCTCATTTATACCTTGACATGTTCAAAAAGCTCTTTAGTGGTTTGTTTAGGTCCAACAACCTCATCCAGCTCAATAGATCTATTCTTTCTAGAACTTGACTGGGTTCTCCAGGCATACTCCCTGTGTACCATTGATTGGGGATTATTCATGGCTGATTCTTTTTTTTTTCCTTTTGAAGCACTGGGCCTGATCCTCAAACTCAACCATTGTCTAGTCCTTATTATAATATTTTGAGTAACTGATTCTATATCTATCTTTTCCTTCCCCGACCATCTTATTGGAAAGAGGGTCTTCTTATCAATTCCCTGTTCTTTGTATGTAATATCTAACAATTTGCCATCATCCCTCAATTCTTTAGGGAGATTTGTATCTATCTCAAAATCTCTTATCTGTGGCATTGTAAGCCAGGAATAACTTTTTTCTCTGACCTCAAAACTATCTAGGAGGTTAGCCCGAAAATCCTCCAACCTTGGTTTATGCCCATCATATGGTTTTGGCATGATTTTTTTTAGTTTACCATATGGGTTATAATATTCCCAAGCATAATTGATCTCCTTTAAATGTAAATCTTGCTAGTCCTGCTCAACCAACTTAGCTACTTGAATTTTAGAACAAGAAAAATAACCAATCGACATAGAGAAATCAACACCTGTTTTATGTTTTGAAGATAACAATGGTTGTAAACCAACCATCTGTTTGACATATTCCAAGAGTATTACTCGGTCATTACAGTATCTAAGCAATAGAATGGGGTTCCCTATGAATCCACTAATTATGATGTATGTAGAACGTTGGTTCTGAATGAGCCAACATGCCCATTCCCTTATTATTGTGATTGCCTCCTGGCTTATTCTGTAACCAGTATCACCTATGAGTTTTATAACGATGGGAAAGACGAAGGCATAATTTATTCTCTTGAAATGCATCTTTGTGTTTTCTAGAGGGAGTTGGGTGTAATACTCCCACACCTTCTTCTGTCCTTCTTCATCTCCAAGCTAGCCTTTTGTTTGCAATCCTAGAAATTTGCCTGCTCGGGTAGCTACCCAGATAACATACGAGGTAAAGAATAATTTATTTATTTTGTGTACATCAATCAATTGTTTGTGTATGTTATCTAAGGAGATTTGATCCCAATCAAAATACTGATTCCCAATTAGAATAGTAGTCATGTATTGAAACATCTATGGGTGAAAATGTCGGCAATCTATTTTGCCGAAGGCCTTGCTCAACATAATGATTAAGTCACGTTGTGGCTCCTTGAAATTGACCCTTAGAATATCACTAGCCTTCAATCCTGTCTTTCTCTCTTCCTCAAGCCAATTTTCATTCATGTGTCTTTTGTGGGAAGTGGTATCCTTTTCCCATATTTCAGCAGCTTCCTCCTTAGTTGTCAATAGTACTTCATCCCTTGAAGGAATGCCAAATACAATAACATATCTGCTAACAAATCTATTATTGTCCTTCCTTTCTCATCTATGCAGCTTCTAGTGTCTATGTTATAAAATTGGGCAATGGCCATAATGAATTCTGGGGCTTGAATAGATTGCAGAAAAATGGTTGCCTTGACTAGCCCCGACCTCTTGATTCTCCTATAAGGAGCCTCTAACCTTGGCCTATCCAATTATGTTCTGATATCATCTAATTCAATGTGCCCCACCTCAGTGTCAGTCACCCATTTAATCTGGTCATCCAACTTGGAAGCATAAACCTGCCCTTGATAATGGTACTTCATGGTTGCGGGGAGTTTATCCAATTCTTTGACTTTCTTACAAGAGGTTGGGTCCATTAAATTGCTCTGATCTGCAAGAAAGAACCACAAATTAGTCTATCACAAAGTATCAAAATATGAATCTTATCACCCACCTCAGGACTTTGGGGTTCCAAAGTTCCGGGGTTCTGGAGTTAGGATGGGCTAAAACAACATGAATCAGGACTCCGTCATTCCGGGGTGAGACAAAACAATGGAGTGCAGAACTCCAGGTTTCCGAGGTGGATTGGGTAGTTTGATTGGAGGCCCAAAAGATGGTTTGGAACTCCGGGGTCTCGAGGTTCCGAAGTGAAACCGTGGCCTAAAGGAAAAAGAACTTCGGAACTCTGGGGCCCCGAGGTTCTGAGCTTTTGGGTAGCTCATCAAAAAAGGGTGGTCCAAAACTCCAGGGATCCGAAGTTTTGAGGTGAAGGCATGGCCAAAAGGAACAACCTCGAAACTCAAGAGTTCCAAGGTTCCGAGGTTAAATAGGACTGTAAAGCCCAGAACTCTAGGGTTCTGAGTTTTCGTGATGGCGAAAACTTAGGGTGCGAGAAAATGAAAAACATGCAAAACAAAAAACAAGAAAGGAAAATCTATGCTAAAAAAGAAAATCTAAACAAGAAAACACAAAGGGGAAGAAAATCCACCAACCTGGCAAAAGAAAACCCACAAAAAGCTTGACAACATGGAGGCACAAATTTGGGAGATCAAAGCTGGGAGGCTAGAAAAACTTGAATGCATAAATGAGCTTAGAAAGTTTCATTTCCCCTATTTATACTCCCCCCCCCATACTTTTTCCGTACGGTCTCCTTAAACACGACCTCGGAAGTCCAGGGTTCCGGACTTCCGAGATGACAAACAAGAAAACCAAAAATACACCTTGGAACTCTGGGGTTCCAAACTTCCAAGATCGAGACAAGAAAAACAAGAACACACCTCAGGACTCTAGGGTTCAGAACTCTTGGGTTGAAAATTAAAAAAAACAAGTGGGGCACCTCGAGACTTTGGGGTTCCAAGGTGGAAACACAAAACAACTTTGAAACTCTGGGGTTTTAGTGTTCTGAAGTTCAGAAATGACAAAACATGAAGGACTCAGTATTCCAAAATTTTGGAATTATGGGATTCTGAGGCTTCAACAAAAAGGAACAAGGTAAGACCTTGGGACTCTGGGGTTCCAGGTTGTTAAGGTAAAAACTAAGAAAAAAAATATAAAAGTAAAAGAGAGGGGGCCCATATTATCAAGACAAGTAAACTAATGTGGTTTGGTATGCAGGGCATAACACTATTGTTGTAACAGATGCAGATTTTTAAGTTGGTATCCCTCTTATGCAAGGGCCTTTGGAGTTAGATTTAACTGCTTTGGATATAAAAGGAAGATCTTTCAGAGATGGAAGAAAAGAGGCCCATGACAAGTTTATTAAAGATGAGGCTTTTGTACAAAGCCAAGCCTTCTTGTAGCTACTATAGAAAATTAAAATTGATGTATACAAAAGAAGATGTGAAGAAAGGAATGCTCAAAAGCCAAATAAAACTGAATAGGAGAATCAGGATGAAGGAAAGGGTGAGATGATGGAAGAATTTAGGAGAATCACTATTGAAGAAGGCAAAAGAATCATCAGCTAATAAGGGGTCCTGATTCTGCTTGAATGGGACATTGTTGATGCAATGGCTTTTGATGCTATCAGAAAATCAAAACACAAACCTTTTAATTCTAAAGAAGAAGCTAGATTGGCACTGAAAGGATTTGAATTTGTCATTGGAACAGGGGCCTAGAAGACCTGATATATGTGATATTAACCCAAATTTGAGGGGGATCTTAATAGTTAAGAGAGTTGTAGATACATCAAATGTGGAAGCTTCAAAGTTAGCTATGGATACAACCAAATTGGCCCATGAAACTGCTAAGAGAGAAGAGACAGAGAAGCAGGAACTTATGAAGAAGTTTGAACATCTTTTTGGTGAATATAACAAGGTGCAACAGAGGTGTGTTGAGTTGCAGTCTAAGGTTCAACTTCTGGAACATAAACAATTGGAAGAATCCTTTGCTGCCCTTGCAACTACTTTTGTTCCTTCAACATCAAGGTCTTCTCCTATCACCCTTGTTGATGTACAAATTTAATGTTCTTCATTAGTGCCACTTTTTGAGAACCAACCAGGTCAACTGATCCAACAAGAGCTCAGTTGTTGGAGAAAATCACAAAATTAGAGAATAAGATGAAGGATTCAAGGGATCGATCTTCCTTTGAGCAAAGAGAAATAGTTGGCTCTGTGTTAACTCATTTGAATGAAAAAATTGGAAATAGATTAAACAATATTCATTCATTATATTCTTTATTATTTGGAGCCATAAAGAATTTTGATCAGGATAAAGAGGTGGTAATACCTTTGTTTACCAAATGGCTAAAGAGGGATAATGAGCTTAGACTAATGCCTATGGCTTCTAAATATCATGTTGAGAGGCCACCTACACTTCATCCAACCTATTTGTTGGTGAAGTCAATGCAAGAAGAACAAATCCTACCATAAAGCATAGAGAGAAAAATAAGAGAGTTGATGAGGAGATTCAATGACTTAAGTGATACACTTCTGCTAGGGATTTTGGATGAGAATGGATCTGTCAAGCCTTCATAGCTATGGAAGGAAGAGGTAGAGATAATCATCAACACTCAGGTGGAATTCATTTGTGAGGATTTGGATAATGATTTGCTAGAGAATAGTATAGATAAAATTGTATTCACAGGGACATTTTTTGAGTCTTTTGAAAGAGAAGCAAATCAAGTTTTTGTAAAATATACTCCATATAGGAAAAAAATTGATGAAGTCATGAGTTTTAGGTTGCCATCTAATGAAGAATAAAATGAATGGAGTAAGACATATTTGAATGACGAGTAAAGACTGCAAACATTTAGCTAGCTCGCTTATTGACGTGACAGTTTGGTAAATAGTTTTGTCCCCTTGTAATAGTTACTTTTTTTTTAATGTGAGAAACAACAAAATGGGTGCGCACCAAAATATTTTTGGCAAAAAGGAAAACAGAATGTAGGAAGTGTTATGGTGAAGCAATTATTTTGGTCTTGATTGTGACATTCCTCAAAAGGAATATTTTGTAACGGGAACATGTATGTCCAACCATTTTTATGACGAGTGTCTCCTCTGGCCCGAAGCTTGTTTGCTCCCTTATTTGTTATAAAAGGGAATTCAAGGCCAAGAGGCAGGGTTCTTGTTCAAGATTTGTATCGAGTTTTCTAAATCAAAGTCATAGGTTCCATTAGCAAGCTTTAGGTGAAAAAGAGAAAAGTGTATGTTAGATACTTGATTAGTTCCCAAAGACACTGAGAGGGGGGGGGGTGAATCAATGTCTAACCGGTTAACAAAACATTTAAACTTGTTTGTAACTTTATAATGTAATTTAGTATATCGGTAAACAATTAATAATGCAATAAAGAGAAATAACAATATAACAATCAATGCACACCATAACACAAATGTTTTTGGCGAGGAAAGCCGGTAGGGAAAAAATCTCGATGGGATTTGTGACCCACAATATTTACTCACTGGCCAATATGAATAAATATTACTTATACAATAGGGGCTTGCACATGCAGGAAGGCCAACAACCTAGAGCTCACTGCTCAATCACAAAAGGAGTCATATTGACTACAAAATTGGATGACTAAATCCAATGACAATGTACTGCTAAAATAGCATCTACAATACTGGATTCAGTACTGGTTTAAGCTCTGTCAGATACCTTTTCCATAAACCTTGCTTCACTCTGTTGTTCTCTTATTCGCTCATAAAATAATTACATCATAATGCATATACAGTTATTCGCTCTCATATACCGCTTGCATTCATTACCTAATTACATTCCTTACTTCGCTTACTTACTTTCTTGATTACAAAATGACCTATAAGATCTCATACATATATGAGTCTTTACAATACATCATGTCGGCTATACAAATAATATTACAATACAAAACAATATAATTTCCATGTCAGCTGGGAGTGCCAGTAAGATCTTTTATCGGTGTAGATTGGATGTCGATGAGAATAAACTTATAGTGCCTGTCAGTGCTGGTAGATGATGTCTGTGCCAGTGTAACCTGTGAACTATGTTACTAGTTGGCTGCCATCAATGACAACATCAACTATTCTCATCTGAGTGTATAATGCCAACAATCTCCCCCTTTGGCATTGATGAAAACACTCATGAGAAAAATCCAAAAACTGATATCCAAAGATGAAGTCCAAAACTGATCCAAAAATAAGAGTGCTTCCCCCGAGCAAATGATCCCTTCTGTATATTTTTCTCCACACTACTACTCCCCCTTTGACATCAATGACAAAGGATGTAAAAAAAGAATCAAAGAGTTCAAAATTATACGTCATAGCCTATAACCAGTTGTGTACAATTTGAAAGATATCTGCCAAAATTAGATTAAGACTCTACATAAATTTAGTGCTATCAGAGATAATGGTTTAAGTTTGTTGGATCATACCGGTCAGATAATGCAGTTGCTACGATGATCTTTCTCCTTGAATTGATGCTTTAGACAGCTCAATCCGCTGAGTTAAAAGGTTGTCCAATATAGGACCAAGTTTATTTTTCATCTCCCAGGCCTTCATTCTTATCCTTGCTTTTTCTTTTTCTAATTTTTCAATCTTTTCTTCAAAAACTGCCATTTCTTGATTAAAAACTGAAGTAAGTTCTGAAGAACCTATCATGTTATCTGCTATATCATGAATCTCTTTTTGTGTTTTCTTTATCTCCTCATCGACATCCTTTGTTAGGTGGTGAGGCTTGCATGCTTCCTTATACAATTCTTTATATTCCAAAATAGTGGAATTAAGTGCTGGTAATAAAGAATCAATATGCTTAGTACAATCCTTAATAGTCTTATCAAATAATTCACCTTTCTCCTTGTGCACCCTTTCCTTAACAGTCTCTTCATTAATTTTATCTACAGTTAGAATATTTGAAGCAATGAATTTGGACAATGTGTCCAATTTACCTAAAGATCCATCAATATGATCAACTTTACATGCTGGTGCAATCATTTTTAAAATAGGTGAAGTATCATCAATGGCCTTAAATACTAAGGCGTTGCAATCTGTGATCCTCTTTATGGAATCCAAATGTACATCTATCACATTAGTAGGTTTGTAATCCATAGTGGAAGTGCTAGGCAAAGTGTGAGGTTCTGCAGTTGGTTTCTTCTCATCTCTGGATTCCTTAACCACTTCTGCTATCTTGTTTCCATCATTGACCTTTTCTTTATCCATTGTTTCTTCTTTATGCTCACTCTGTTTTTCAACTTTGTTTTCAACTTTACCATCATCCTTACTTTATGTCTTCCTAACTATCAGTTCGGCTACACTCTATTCTTGTCCTTATTCTTCTTCAGTTTGTGCTTCTACTTCTGCTTGTGCTTCTACCAGTTTCTCAATGTTAAGCTAAGTATCATCCAGGGTGGTATTTGTTTTCTTAACTTCATCTGTCTCCTCAATATTCTATTGAGAGTTAACAGTGTTTACCAGTGACTCAGACACCTCAACATTTGTAGCTTCAGCTGTCTTTCCCTCTACAGTTTCCTTATCCATGACAATGTTAAAATCCTATGTGTCCACATTCATGGTAAAAAGAATTTTAGATTCCAGATTAGTGTCATCTTTTGTCATTTCCTTTTCCTTCTCTTCTGGTTTACTATCGGTTTGTGTTGGTGCCTCTACAGTTATTGGTGGGGTGTCCTGTGCTAGTGGAGGAAGGTTATCCTTGACCGTGATATCAAGTACACTACTAATGTTTCCTCTACCCTTATCCTTCTGATATACCTTGGCAAAAGATTTATCTATTTTTTGTCTATCCTTCTCTTCTTTCTTCTCTCTTTCCACAAAAAATATATCCCACTTATCTATTTTTTCATCTGCTATTTCTGTCACTCTGCCTACCATAAGGCTAACCTGTCGGTGACCACTTGCAAAAAATGTTCTATTTGCTTCTAATATTAAGTCATCAATTTCTTGTTTAATAGGATGCACAACGTAGAGCCTCTACTTTTAATTTCTTGTCTAATTCCATTACTGACATTATCTTAGCCTCTAACCTTAAGTATAAATCATTGGGTAGATCATCTACAACCTCAATAAGAACTTTCTTGTAGATATCAATATGTAAAATAATGCTTTCCTCTATAGTATCCTTATCCGAATCCTTGAAAGAATGATAAAGTTTATTCATATTACTAAGGTTACCTTCTTGGGTAATTTCATTGATCGACTCTTTCGATGTAAGTGTATCTGATGCCTTAGGTTCTTGTTTCTTCTTTGGAGTCACTTTCTTCTTCTGACCATTGGGCTCTCTTATAGCTTGTTGTTTCTTTCTCTGTGTTCTTGACTTCTTGGGAGATGGAGCAGGTGCCAGTGATGGTTTTCTTTTCTTCCTGTCCACTCTCTTGAATTCAATTGCCCTGTCACTGTTAGAATCAGAAGAAGTAGCCACAAGGGAAATGTGAGCTACCGGTTTCTGCTCTGATTGACTTTCTATCACACTAGCAGCAATACCGCTAAGATTCATCAAACCTTTTGTAACATCCTTTACCATTTTAGAAGCATCTTTCATAAATTTATCTCTTTTCTTCTTCTACTTCATCATAGCAACATCACTTTCAATGGTTTCAACACTACCAAATATTTTCTCTGTTGGTTCCGGTGGAGCATCTAGGATTATTTTAGCATATGATTCCATGATGTGAGAATCCACCTCATATCCCATTTTAGTAATCCAGATAGTTATGGGTCTAACTGCCTCCATCCAAATTTCATCTCTTTTCACTAAAAAGCATATTTGTTTGTCATATTTATCTATGATGCTCTGTGGAATCCTTTCCCTCTGTTTCATTTTAGTTTGGAAATTCTTGAAATACTCTTTCACCAACTCATCATTGTTAGCTCCCATACTGGTAATTGCCTCTTTTATCTGTTTTCCAACAGAAATATCATAGGCAAAATTCTTGTGACCTATACCGGGGATCTCTTTTGAAAAGTAAAGCATTAAGCACACTGCCAGACTTCCAAATTTGAAGGTTCCTTTCTTATCATCTTTGATCTTATTCAAATTCTCTAACAGTTCATGCTTTAACCATTCATAAATATCAATCTTTGCATTGTTCAATATCATCTCATGTGCACTATGAATGCATGAACTAGATACAAAATTTAACCTATTTGTATGACCAAATTTATACCCAATGACCATGCTAGAAAATTTAACATTTTTATCCTTTATATCATTGACCCTAAGTGACCAATTGTCAAATGTAGCTCTGATTAAGCTCATAACCTCTTTGTTAGGGATTTTCTTCTTCTTGTTAGGTCTAGAACTAGTGGAGGGTAAACCGGTAACAACCCTGATAGCTTCCTTGGTAATCTTAAATATTGAGTCCAACCACATAAATTCTCCGTGAACCCTGCTAAGGACATAATGGATGACTTCATCTGAGAATTTCAGCATATGGAGGATATCTATGAAACCTAAATCCTCAACTACCTTATGTTCTGGTTTCACCATCCCATTCTTGTCAGTGATTACATTCATGTACATGTTCATCAAATCTTTAGACCCTAAACTTTATATGTAACAACGTATGTATGCCCTAGGGTCTTCAGCAAATGCGACTCCTTTTAGGATTTTAGAAAATGCACCAATAGAGTCATCCAGTTTTGCTATCTTAGGAATGATCTTTAAAATGGGTCTAGGTCGTTTAATGTTCTCCACAATGGTAGGGTTTGCTATGAATTCGAGAACACAAGATGAAGATGCCATTGCAAAAGATAAATACCTTTTAACTGTGAAATCCTTGAATGCTCTAAAAAGACCTTTGTTGCTTTGCCTTTAGAATGCCTTTTCTCAATTTCACTCTCTTCGAATGCTTGGATGCTTGGTGAATTGAAATGAGAGGTTATAATGCCTTTATAACCAAAAATTGACTTACAACCGCAATAAATGCTTCACCGGTGAAGTGAAAACTCCATATATCCACCAGTAAAGAAGAAATATAACTTCTTACCACCAACCGAGGGTAAATGCATGTTTTTCAATTTGTTGCCTTACCCCTAAGGATTATTCCTTAGTTAGATCAAGAACCTCCTACCGCTGCAGGATTACCCTATTCTGCCGATGCAGAGATAGATTCATCAATTCTCTGATCTCTCTTCCTAATCCATTGTTTATAAAATTCTTACTTGATTTCAGTTACCTATTCTTTGCCTTTGTTATTGGATCCTTTATTGTTCATCTGTACATTCTTACTTCTTCAAATTTTTGCAA
Organism: Cryptomeria japonica; assembly: GCF_030272615.1. Taxonomy (NCBI): domain Eukaryota; kingdom Viridiplantae; phylum Streptophyta; class Pinopsida; order Cupressales; family Cupressaceae; genus Cryptomeria; species Cryptomeria japonica. The sequence goes on from NC_081405.1 coordinate 236,473,497, forward strand.
TATGCCCAATTTTGTTACATGCATAACAAGTTACATTGTTTCTCTGAATAGCCTTTCCATAACCTTGACCGGTTTGAGTTCTGCATTGATTAGATAAATGTCCAAATCTACCACAAACATAGCATTTCACATTCATTCTGCAATTGTCTAAGTTATCACTATTTTTATTGCATTTGGAACATTGACCGGTTGGTAAGTTTGTATTTTGATTATTCCTAAATTTGCACTGATTTGCTCTGTGACCAAATTTGTTGCAATTAAAATATTTCCCATTAAATTTATAAGCATTAGGTTGCCTTACTGGTTTGTTGTGATCATGATTGTTTGCAGTCCCAGAACTTTCTCCATGTTCAAATCCAAGTCCAATTGTTTCTCTATCAGGTTTCTGACTTTTCAGCATATCATCAAGATTATATGAACTTTTCTTGAATTTGTCTTTGTATTCATTTGTTGTGACCAACTCCCTTTCCAAAGTGCTAACTTGTCTCAAAAGTTCCTCTTTGTCATGTTGCATGTGAATAAATCAGTTTTAAGCATATCATTTTCATAACTAAGCCTTTGAGATTCATTTGATCTTTCATTTAGTCTTCTGGCCAAATCTTCCTCATTCCTCTTTCTATCTTCAATATCCTTGCATAGTCTCATGGTTAAATCTTTCATCTCATTCTTCATGTTACTGTTCTCTTGTCTCAATTTGTCTACAATATCTTTGAGAGTTTCTTTTTCTTCATCATCTTGATTTTGCAATTGCATATGTAGTTCTTTTCTCTTATTCTTTGCTATAACTAGGTTATGTTGAAGTGCTTTGATAAATTCCTAAGAAGTTTTGAGTTTATCTTCCAGTTTGATATTCTTCAATTTTCAGCATCAAAATCTTCAAGAGCTCCTTCCAACTGTTGTCTCAAAATTTCCATCAGTACCGGTTTTAGAATCTTCATCAAAATAGAGGACTAGGCTCTCATAACAATTGTTAGATACTTGATCAGTCCCAAAGATACTTAGAAGGGGGGGTGAATCAGTGTCTAACCGGTTAAAAAAACATTTAAACTTGTTTGCAACTTTATAACCCAATTTAGTATACTGATAAACAAGTAATAATGTAATAAAGAGAAATAACAGTATAACCATCAATGCACACCATAACACAAATGTTTTTGGTGAGGAAACTCAATAGGGAAAAAACCTCGGTGGGATTTGTGACCCACAATATTTACTCACTGGCCAATATGAATAAATATTACTTATATAATAGGGGCCTGCACATGCAGGAAGGCCAACAACCTAGAGCTCATTGCTCAATCACAAAAGGAGTCACATTGACTACAAAATTGGATGACTAAATCCAATGACAATGTACTGCTAAAATAGCATCTACAATACTGGATTCAGTACTGGTTTAAGCTATGTCAGATACCTTTTCCATAAACCTTGCTTCACTTTGTTGTTCTCTTATTCGCTTATAAAATAATTACATCATAATGCATATATAGTTATTCGCTCTCATATACCGCTTGCATTCATTACCTAATTACATTCCTTACTTCGCTTACTTACTTTCTTGATTACAAAATGACCTATAAGATCTCATACATATATGAGTCTTTACAATACATCATGTCGGCTATACAAATAATATTACATTACAAAACAATATAATTTCCATGTTGGCTGGGAGTGTCGGTAAGATCTTTTGTCGGTGTAGATTGGATGCGAGTGAGAATAAACTTGTACTGTCTGCCGATGTAACTTGTGAACCATGTTAGTAGTTGGTTGTCATCAATGAAAACATCAACTATTCTCATATGTGTGTATAATGCCAATAGTGTAAAGCCTTTTGTAGAGAAAAAATAGAATGAGTCTCGTGTTGTATTTTGTGCAGGTTTTGAAGGACTAAATTGTATGCTGCCTTATAACAAAGATAGTTTTTGAATTAATGAAATAGAATCCAGACCTGTTCCTGCCCATTGTATGCTTCTACTATCTTTTGAATGAAATATAATCAAGGGTTTCTTTCATTCATTGCATTGTTATGATTTATGTGATTTGTGTTTATGCTTTGATCTAAGGGATCAATTAAATGCTTAAACAAAATTGTAGAGTGGTAGGGCTTGTGTAGGGATTTTGATAAGTAGTTCGGGTTTAGGTCATAGTAGAGATATATTGTTATGCAATATATTCTTAGTTCAACATGTTATCAGATCAATTATGTTGTGATTCGTCTTACATTTTAGGAATTCAACTTCCTAATGGAATAAGGCACTCGTTATAGCTTGTCTTAGTCTTTACAGTCAGTTTTTGTGCTCTGTTCATCCGCATTTGCTATAAATTATTGATTATCAGAATATATTTTGTTTAATGTCTGTTATTGTAAGTTTTATCCATCTCATGCTCCAATAAGTTGAGGATCACTGAAGAACTTGCCATTCTTGAGCATTCTCCCTCTTTGTTGAGCCTGTATATGAAATTATCTACTTTGTTTTAGTGAAGATTTGTGAGTATGGTGCGGAGATCATGAATTCACTAAGGGATAACCCTCTCTTTTTTTTTGTAGAGCCCCAAGTGTAGAAGGATTTGTTGAATCGTTGTCAGTTGGTCCAAGTTCTAGATGATTTTAATAGATGGAGTTGGCTTCTCCATAGATATTTGAAGAATCAACTTGGTTTCTACCTTTTGCAATGTAAACCCTTTGGGGAACCAACAAAATGGTGATTCTACTAGAGACTGATGATAAATAATGTTCAATTCAGCCTTAAGAGTCTTGTCGTTCATTTGGGAGAGTTGCATTGAGTTTTCATTTTGTTTTTATGATTTGACAATTGAGCCCACAATTTTTTGTCTCTAGTTCACATCTTCTATGTAAGGAGTGTTTTACATTTCCTCGAGAAAGATTTTCCTATTTGCGAACAAGGTTTGCAAATTTCTTTCAAGGGTTACAAGATATTGTCTTATTTGGTATCCCAAGGTTATTTGGGTGGCGACTCTGAAGTCTCTGCGCCAGTGTATTTTTGAAGATTTCTAACAAGTCCTTGAAAGGTTGTGTTATCATGAGCAAAGATAAAAACACCAGAGGTTACATGAAGCTAAATCCAGAAGAGAGATTGGAAGGAGAGATTCGCAAAGGAGTTGGACAAGAAGAAATGTGGAAACAAGCACTGCTCCTTCATCATGGAAGCCAAAGCATAAAAATGCAAGTAAGTCGCACTTGAATCTTGTTCTTAAAATTAATACAACATCTTCTAAGAGTTTTGAGTCGGATATATTAGGATTCTTTGATTCCTTATTTGATACACCTATTCAAGAAGATGTGTAACAACTGAATAAGGAAGTTACCTATGTCCAATATTATAAAAAAGAGAAGAGGCCGGAGTAGAAGTAGAAGTCATCAAAGAGATAGTGTCATTGGTGTACCTCCTCCTCTTTGCCTCACAATGGAATTTCCTTATAATTATGAGTCAATTCAGGAACAAGGAGATGCTAACCTAATAGATTTAGGTGATACTTCTGGATCTGAAATAACTTTGCTAGATTCTGAAGAGGTTTTTGGAGATATAGATATGTTAAGAAAGGAACTCCAAGAACAAAATGAACTTAGAAAGAAAAGAGAAAAAGAGAAAGAATCTGAGGTCATTAGTGTTGTGATCAAAAGAGATAGTCTAATGAGACAATTGGTTGCACTTAAGGCTTTAAATCAAGAGAAAGTAAAGCCTAGCACAGAGGGTCCCGTTGTAAGAGAAATCCTAGACAAGAAAGTTGAACAAATTGTTAAAGAAAAGCCTAAAAGTCTTCTTTATAGTAAAAAATTAGTAGATCAAGTTGACCCTAAGAAAAATTTTCAACCCGCTAAGTCTAATTAGGACAAAGGAAAGAAAAAGGTGTTTGGTATTAAGATAAATGACCAAAAATATGCAAATATCCTAGATTAAAATCAAGGATTATCCCAAGCTGATATAGAACTAGAAAAAGAAAGAATAGAAAATGAAGCTCTTGCAAAAGAGTTAGAGAAGATAGAGATGGAAGCTTCTATAGCAGAAAAGAAAAGGAAAATCAATTTCCTTAAGATATCAGCATTGAATAATGTTTCTTTTGATGTTGGTTCATTTAATATTCCAACTATCTCTAGTTCAAGCCCTATAACACAACAAAATGTCACTACAAATACTCCCGCTCATAATGTTCAAAATACCGAAACCATCGGAGGTTTCATCACCGGACAGGGAGGTCAAGTAGCCACTTAGAGCACAAGCTAGTCCCAAGCTTCTAAGGAACCTGTTGGAGTTACATCAGGAACTAATACTGGGATTGGTACTGGAGCTAATGTTGGTGGACAAGCTGCTAGTGGACAATTTCAAAGGAGACCAATCCATTTGGAGAGGTATAGACAATTATATTTTGATGGGATTCCTAGTTTTCCTAACACAATCCCAAATGAGTTAAGGGACAAGATAAACCAATTTGCAGGGAATAACGCTATCACAGGAGAGGAACATCTAAGATATTTTACTAATAAAATGTGATTATGAAGTAGAGCATGAGGATGTTATCATGAATCTATTTGTATGATCTCTGATAGAGGATGCTAGGGACTAGTACAAAGGGTTTCCTATTGCAAGCATTAGCTCTTGGGAAGAATTTGAAAGATGCTTCAAAGAACAACATGGTGACAAAACAAATGCTAGTTTTATGTTGAATGAATTCAACAATATAAAGAAGTTACGAAAAGAGGTTGTAAGTAATTTTAACATCAGATTTGAAAAGGCTATGCACAAATTATTTCAGGTTCTAAGATTAGATGACAATGTTTGTCTAACAACTTATGTAAATGCATTTTATTCAAAAATGACATTTCTCCTTAGAGATAAATATCCTTAGAATTTGAGAGATGAATTTAGAATGGCTATAAACATTGAAAGCAATAGAAGAGATTTTGGTAATCTCGGAAGAAGGGAGGATCCTAGACTCTTTAAAAGTGCAAAAGATAAAGTGGAGAAACCTTTAGGATCAAAACCTAAAGAAGAAGATAAATGGGACAAGGTGCTTAATACCTTGAAGGATATCAAGTTAACTGTTGCAAATAATGACAAAGGTACTGCACCAGAGAAGCAGTAGTTTAATAAATTTAACAGACCCTAAGATTACAAGACTATCCATACAAGATAAATTGGAAGGATGGTAAGCCAATTCAACAACAACAAAAGAACAAAAAGGAGAAGCAAACCCCAGATCCATTGCAGAAACACATGTAAATGTAGTTGAAGATACACCTTGGTGTATTGCATACCAGTCACCCCATTCACCTAAGTATTGTGCAGTTGAAAAATGTATTGCTGCCAAAGAGGAAATACAAAAAGAAAAGGAAGAAGAAACATTTGAGGATAGCAACTTTTGACTATCTCATGACTACTTCTTATCTTGGAGGATCAGAATGTTTCTCTGATATTGAAGTAGAGGGACTGGATGTGGATCACCAAAGGCAAAGAGGTGAATTATATCATCAATAAGTTTTTTCTAACTAAGATCTTGGTGTAGATGATCAAGTGTGTAATGTTGAACAAGGAGAGGATACAATATCCTTGAGGAGACCTTCTGATGAAGAGATTGCCAAAATAACAACTACTATGGTGGCTCAAGTTAAAAGTAATTACTAGTTAAGGAATAGAACAATCGGTGAAGATCAAGGCAAGCCTTCTGGTCTATTCATTAAAGAATTGAAAGGTAAAGGCAAGGAGGTAAAAGAAGATAAATCAAAGAAGGATGCAGTCAAAATCAAGGAGGTCAAGAAAAAGGAATGGGTTAAAAAGGCTAAGATTTCAAAGCCTAGTGAAGAAGTTTCTCCACTCAAGGTGAAGACAAAAGCAATTTAAAAGTCTTCTACACCTATTGGAGATGACCCAAAATAGAAACGAAGTGTTGAAAGCAACAAATCGAAGAAAAACCAAGTATGTCTGCTGAATTGCCAAATTACACACATGTTGATATATTGCAGTTGCTTTCTCAAATTATAGTTAAGGTTCCTTTACAAGAATTGTTAATAATGAATAAACGTAAGGAGAAATCCATGGCTTGGGTCAAGGGTGTTTCCTCTTCTGTCAAAATTGAACATAAAAGTGATGTTCTTATTGTAAAGGAACAAAAGAACAAAAATGAGAAAGAGGAAAAGAAATTTGAGGGAATAGTTTCACAAATTCCTCAAATTTATCTTGAAGATACAGTGGATGAGTGTGCTGGGAATGTGGATCCCTTTTTCTTAAGTGTTATCATAAATGGGGGTGTATTAAAGAATTGCATGATTGATTCTAGAGCCTCAAATAATGCCATGCCAGTAAGAATTATGGAAGCCTTGGGTTTAAATATTGATACCACTTAGGGTTGTTGGCAATTGACACTCAATTGGTTTGTTTCACTATGTTGTCATTGATGGCAACATGGTAGCTTTTTTTGGCTTCATATTTTGGTTTAGTTGTGTACCTGCATGTACTTCACTGACACCGACATTGACATGATGGAACGATTTCTTTGGTTACCGACAAATGTAGGCTGACATGGTTTAGAATAAGGTTATCGGTATTGGAGGCTGACATCTTTTGAATCTAGTATCAACAATTAATTTTCATATTCATGTATTTATGTTATCTAGCTAACATGTAATTTCATATTGTAAATATCTTTGTAAGATGACATAAGGCATAATAAATTGTATAGGGTATATAGGTCAGTTGGATTAGATCATTTTGATATATGGGAGATGTGAGATTATGGAATATATGGATGTGATATGATACAAAATATATCAGAGAGATCATGTATGTGAGGATATTTATGTAAGGGCTATTCCGGTAAAGGGTTTAGGGTTTCAGACTAGAACAAAAAGAGCGTAATCAGAACTGTATTCTAGCATAGAAGATGTTATCTTAGCAGTGCAACACTTCTCTGGATTGTAGTCTGGATTTATATGTAGTCAGTGAGGCTCCTTTTGTGATTGAGCAGTGTGCTCTAGGCTGTATGCCTTCCTACAAGTGCAGGCCCCTTGTATTTTATAATATCTCTTTATATGGCCAGTGAATTGATATTGTGGGTCACAAATCCCATAGTGGTTTTTCCTCTTTGAGGTTTTCCATGTATAATTTTGTGTGTTATGGTGTTTATTTATGTGATTGGCTTATTGGTTGCTTTACTTCTTTCAATTCTTAATGTATCAACATACCGGTTGGTGTATGTATGTTTTAATAAGGCTAAAATTGATCATACCGGTAGAACACTAATTCACCCCCCCCCCCCTCTAAGTATTCTTGGATTCCAACAATTGGTATCAGAGCCTTGTGCATCCAAGGAAGTTTAATAGCTTGAGAAAGATCCAGAATCTGGAATCCATGGATAGGGGTTTGGAGAAGCAACTTGATATGGCACTTGAAGATTATGATGCTGAAAGGATAAAGAACTTAAAGCTACAAGTTGAATTGAATTATGCTAAGGAATTCATTCTTGTCCTACAGGAGAGGCTGTCATCTGTTCAGGCTAGAAGGAAGGAACTTTTGCAAAATTAGGATGATGAAGAGAAAGATGCACTTAAGGAATAGTGTCAGAAGCTGAGTCAGGAGAACATGGTCATGAGAAATGAAATGCAAGCTATAACCATGAGGATTTCTAAGGATATTGAGGACCGAAATAAAAAGGAAGAAAAACTTGTATCTCTAAAGAACAAAATTGAAGAATGTGGTAGGTTGGTTCATGAGAATGATATGTTGAGAACTGATTTAGTACAATCCTAGAGTAATGAACAAGAGCCTGAGAGACAAATGATAATTCTAAGAGATGATCTGACTATTGCTAGTGAGTATAAAGAAAAAATCAAGATTAGTTCAACACAACTAGATGAGTTATTGAAAAGACAAAGATAGATTGGAGATTCTAGTGGAGTTGAATTTGAGCAAGGACAGAGTTGTGGTACTACTAATGAAGATCAAAACTATAAGGCATTGGTAAGGTAGTTTAAAGGTTATAAATTTAATGGTAGATGTTTTATTTGCAATAAATTTGGTCACATGGTTAGGCAATGTAGAAATGGAGCAAATCAGAACCCTGATTTTGCTACCGGTCAATGTTCTAAATGTAATAAGTATGGTCATAAGATAAAAGATTGCAGAATGAATATTAAATGCTATGCATGTGGAAAATTTGGACATATGGCTAATCAGTGCAGGTTAAGCAATTATACTAGTTTTAGCAAAGCAATTCAAAGGAGCAATGTTACATGTTATGCATGTAATGAGGTTGGACATATTGCTAAATTTTGTAGAAGAAAAAATCCACCGGTTTATAATAGAGGTTCCAAATGAGAAAGGGAAAGAGAAGTTTAATGAAATCTGATAAGACCATACCCAAAGATGGGTCAGGAAGACTGAAGATGAATCTGTAGATGGGAATGCACTGGTTACTTATCCAACAAAGGAGGTTGCTCCTGAACTGGCAGATAGCTCAATCGTTAATTGAGGCTGATGCCTTAGGGGTAGGCAAAATTCATGAAGATGTTGCATATGCCCCGGGAAGAGGTTCTAGAAGATGTTCCATACATTGGAGATTCTTATCCGGCATGGATATATTTTGTTCGAGATCTGGTATCTTTCACCGGAAGTCATAGATATTGATGAAAGATTAGGGTTTTTCTTTTTCTTGGAGGTTAAAAGGTCGAATTCACTTCATTTTGATCACCTTAAATTCAGAGTGATCAAGAGAAATTCAAAGCGATCAAGAGAAATTCAAATCGATCAAAGGTGATTCAGAGTGATCAGATTTCTTCTTGAGCAATTTCATCGGTGACTGAAAGAGTTTGTTAGGGTTTTCACTGACAATGATTATCAAGTACTTATCTTTAATCATGGAAGTGGGATCATCATCTATTCCTATCTTTGTTGCAAATCCGACTATTGTAGAGGTCAAGGACTGTCCCAGGACAACTTTCAAGTGATATCTGGATGTGGCTACCCTCGATGACTCAGTTGGAGCATTTCCCATGTTCTGGAAGGAGTTGTTTATATGAAAGATGTTAGGGCATACATAGATTGTCACATTGAGGATTTGGGGACATCTGATATAAAGGGGATTTACATGAGAGAGCTTATGGGAAATTCTCGAAAGGTTAAACCTAAATACAAGCACATTGAAGACTTAGGGTTTATCGGCATTTTGGACATTCCAAAATTTGAAGATGAAATCATTAGGTATGTTTTAAGCAGAGTACATGTGGAGTTTATCTGGCTAGATAGACCTTACAAGATTACCAAGGAAACTATCAGGGCACTCACCGGTTTACCATAGGCTGGGCAATGTCCAGATAAGAAGGTTTCTAATGAATATGTAAATAAAATCATTGACACAACATCATATAGGCGATCCATGAGAATCAGCACTATTACCGACACATACATCAAATTTGGTAGCATGGTCATCGGTTATAAGGTAACTTAGTCAAACTAATTGAATTTTGTTTCTAGCTCCTGCATTTTCACAGCTTACAAGGTGATGAGAGAAAATGAGAAATTGGATCTATTTGGTTGGATGTTAGAAGAATTATTGATAAACCTAGGGAATATTAAAGGTGAAAGAAAGGAACTTTCCGATATGGAAACTTAATTGTCTGTTTAATTCTATTTTTCATGAATGAGACTCCCAATTTTGGGAAAAGGAAATGGTCATTTGATATCTCAGTAGGGAGGCAATTGAAACAGTCAATTGCTACATTGGGCAGTCAAAGGGATGATAAAGTATGGAGTATTTTATATTGATGAATATTTAGCTCAAGGGGAGTAGGTTTAGGATGAAACCGACAGAAACCATGATCATTTTTCACATAAGTGTTTCCATCAATGTCAAAGGGGGATATTGTTGGTGATTGACACTCAATTGGTTGGTTTCATTATGTTGTCATTGATGGCAACATGGTATCTTATTCCGAGTTCATATTTTAGTTTAGTTGTGTACTGATAGGCACTTCACTACTAGACACTTCACCAACACCAACACCGATAGGATGGAAAGATTTCTTTGGTTACCGACAATGCAGGTCAACATGGTTTAGAATAAGGTTATCGGTATTGGAGGCCAACATCTTTTGGATCCGACATCGGCAATTGTTTTTGATATTCATGTATTAATTTTATCTATCTGACATGTAATTTGATATTGTAAATATCTTTGTAAGCCGACATAAGGCATGATAAATTGTATAGAGTATATAGGTTAGTTGGATTAGATCATTTTGATATATGGGAGATGTGAGATTATGGAATATGTGGATGTGATATGATATAAACTATATTAGAGAGATCATGTATGTGAGGATATTTATGTAAGGGTTATTCTGGTTAAGGGTTTAGGGTTTCAGATCGGAACAAACAGAGCTTAACCGGAACTGTATTCTGGCATAGAAGATGATATCTTAGCAGTTCAACACTTCTCTGGATTGTAGTCTAGATTTATATGTAGTCAGTGAGGCTCCTTTTGTTATTGAGCAGTGTGCTCTAGGCTGTAAGCCTTCCTACAAGTGCAAGCCCCTTATATTTTGTAATATCTCATCATATGGCTAGTGAATTGATATTGTGGGTCACAAATCCCACTATGGTTTTTCCTCTTTGAGGTTTTCCATGTATAATTATGTTTGTTATGGTGTTCATTTATGTGATTGGCTTATTGGTTGCTTTAGTTCTTTCAATTCTTTATGTACCGGTATACCAGTTGGTGTATGCATGTTTTAAAAAGGCTAAAATTGATCATACTGGTAGAACACTGATTCATCCCCCCCTCTTAGTGTTCTTGGATTCCAACAAGGGCAAGTGTTGTGTTATGGATTCAAGAGAGGTACCTATGATAGGTACTATAAAGGAATTTCCTTATAAGCTTGCAACCTTCCCTAATAAGGACTTAATCATGAGTGTCTTAGTTGTAGACATCCCACCACATTATGGGATGCTATTGTCAAGAAAGTGGAGTGCTTCTATGGGGAGAAGCTTGCATTGTGATTTATCTTATGTAACCTTTTGCATTGATGGTTAGAATGTAAAAATTAAGAGAGAATCAAGGTTGCCATACATGATAGTACATGAATCTGATGAGGACATGACATACTTTGTAGACACAGATATCAATGCATTCAGAATTGAAGACTTCCCAAGGAAAGAAAAGGAACAACCTGTACCATTGGATAAGGAGGTAGAAAAATCATCAGAGAATGATGGCCTTTAGACAACGTACTTTTATGGAGCTAGTACAAAGGAAGGCTCAGGTGTAGGTGTGTTATTTATATCACCCCATGGAAAAAAATTCAAATGTTCTTTCACTTTGTCCTTTGCATGCACAAATAATATGGCAGAGTATGAGGCATTACTTTTAGGGATGAGAATACCAGAAAAGCATGGGATAAAGAATCTCAGAGTCATTGGAGATTCAAAATTGGTCATAACCCAAATTAGATCGAAGTATGCATAAAAAATTAAAAGATTAAAATAGTATAGGGATCTTGTATGGGATGAAATTGAGAACTTTGATGCATTTGGAATCGATTGGAAAGAAAGAAGCCATAATAGGATGGCAAATTTACTAGATAATATTGCGTTAAGGCTAGAAAATGTAACTCTTGCTAGAATCTCAAAAGTTGAGGTTCAAACTAGACGATCAATCCTTGACAACATTGAAAACTAGCAAGTTTATAATGATGATGATGATATTGTAAGGTTCTTACATTGTGTGGATCAATATGAGAATCTAGAGATTGATTTTGGTGCTTTTGTAAAGACAGTACATAGAAAGGAAACAATTTTTGGGAATGAGGTGATTTAGCTAAAGACCAACAAGATTCCCAAAGGTTTGGTTATGTTAGAAAGGGTGTTTGATAGTCAAGAGGCTAAAGTTTCTACTACGGCCCCACATCTTGAGGATTTGGAAGAAGTTAACCTTGGAACTGAGGCAACACCAAAGAAGGTGTATATTGGTAAAAATATGTCACCTAAGGTGAGTAAAATGTTGATTGATTTACTAAGAAATTATAGAAATGTTTTTTCTTGGTCATATGATGACCTGAAAGCTTATAGGGAAGACTTATTCCAAGTTGAAATTCCTTTGAAAGAGGGTGTTAAGCCTTTTAGATGAAAGAAAAGGTTGATTAATCCAACCTTGGCACCCAAAATGCAAGAAGAACTTGTCAATCTTAGGGATGCTGGGATTATAAAACCTATTAGGCATTCATGATAGGTGTCTAACTTGGTACCTATAAGAAAGAACAATGGAGATATTAGACTGTGTGTTGACTTCAGAAATCTTAATATATCTTCATTAAAAGACAACTATCCATTGCCTAACATGGAAGTTATGTTGCAGAGGGTCACAAGATGTGAACTTATGTCCATGATGGATGGTTTCTCAGGTCACAACCAAGTGAAGGTTAAGGAATCAGAGTAGTATAAGACATTTTTTACTAAACCTTGGGGAACATATGCTTATGTAAGAATGCCTTTTGGACTAACAAATGCAGGAGCAACATTCCAAAGAGCAATGGATGTTGCATTTTCTAATTTCATAAATGTGTTCCTATTTGTTTATCAGGATGATTTAACAACTTACTCTAATAAGGAGGGTGATCATTGTGGCCATCTTGAAAAAAAAAATTAACAGAGCTGTTGAGTATGGTATATCTCTAAACCCAAAGAAGTGCATTTTTGGGGTAACAAAGGGTAAGCTGTTGGGCCATATTGTGTCAAAAGATGGTATAAGGATTGATCTTGAAAGGGTAGTGACAATTGATAACGTACCTTAGCTCAAGATTTGTCACTAACTTTGTTGAAATTAGTAGACCTATTTATAAAATGTTGAAGAAAGGTGAAAAGTTAGAATGGGAGGGAGAACCGGCTAAAGAACTCCAAGAAATAAAGAAATCCATTAAGAATGCTCCTCTCTTGAAAACACCGGATTATGATAAACCTATGCAAATTTTGTCATTTTCATCTTTCCCTACTATTGTTGTAGTTTTTGTTGGCATTGAGTTATCATTGATGTCAACTGGTATTGTAGGCTACTGGTAGGGTTTGTCAACCCAGTATAAAGAAGATTGAACAGGTATAAGGAAGATTGACATGGAGGCTTGTCAACTGGTATGGTGGAAGACAAGAAGGTATTAGGATTGTTAATGATATCACCGGAAAAAGGTGATATAAAGTTGTGTTGGCATGACCAGTTGTAATCGGTATAAAGGCTGGTTGGTTTCTTGTGATAATGTTTGTGATAAAGAGGTAGAATGAAAAAGAGACCACAAATCACCAGAGGTGAAGTTGTGCTACCAGTGTAGTGTACACTACCAGTTAGAAAAAGGGGAAGTTCTCACTAGTAAGGGCTTGTGTTGGTATGAGTTTGTTGTATGCTAGAGTTTAAATCAAGCTTTTGTCGGTGAGCTGAGTGTATGTCGATGTGATGCCACATGGGGTTGAGCTGGAAAGCATGCAGAAGTTGGTGATGTGTTTATTGACATGGTTGTTGGAGTAGTTAGTCGATATTAAATGAAACAACCATAAATCACAGGTTGATAATAGATAAATGCGGCTTGAGGAAAAATGAATGACAAAGAATGATCAAGGAGTTGTTGGTGCCTGGATCGAAGCAAGGAAATCGGATTGCAAGAGGACCTCGAGAAGGAAACAACTGGTTCATAAATGAGTTGACAAATTTCAAGGCCGGAAATCATGGTCAAGATTGTTATTTTTGGCAAACATACTTTGGATAGATGGAAAACGTGTGATGGCTTATTCCTCCAATGCAGGTGTGTGATCCAAGGTGGATTAGATCAGATTGGATGCAGATTTGGTCGGGAGAAGGAAACCCTAGCCACCCTCTATTTGAATTGGTTTTTGGTGGGATAATTTTAGTTTAAATATGGCGACCTATGACAGATAGGCATGTCGTTGAAGAGTGAAGAAAAGACTGAAATTGCTGCATGAAAGTTGAAGAGATAAACACTTGAAGTGTTTTTCTAGTGAAGATTGTACCGGTAAGGAGATGCTGGGTAAACTGGTGTAATGAACAAACTGACAGGGTGAGTAGAGAATGTAGAGGTGACAAAATGAAAAAAGTAGTAGCCGATAGAGAGTGATCAAGTGTGATCTTAATTTCACAAAAAAAATGAAGAGAAGATTGAGGAGAGTAAGAACCAACAGAAAGGCTAAGTTGCAGTGTGTGTTGAGTCGATAAAAACTAGTAAGATAGAAACCGGTAGTGCAAATATTTGAAGGGTTGCAAAAATTCATTTGCACCAAGGATCTCATTTGTATATCTAAGTCTTAATATTGTTTTCATTGAGTAGGTTCTTAGTGCAGGGGTTGTAGCTCCTTTAAGTTGTAGCCTATAAATTGTGTAGGGGTTGGTGCTCATAAATTAGGAGTTGGTTCTCCTTGGGTTGGTACCCTAAAATTGTAATCAGATCTTTTACATTGTGAGGTTGGATTGGAGCAGAAGATCTCTAGCAGCTATTATCACTGAGGTTTTTCCCACTTTGGGTTTTCCTCGTATATATGGTGTTGTGTGATGCATTATTGTGTATGAGTTATGTTGATGTTATAGAAAATCCTTTCACACACTTCGTCTGCACTGTTTGAGGTGCTGGTTAGTACTTAGTTTATTTTATCTAGTACCAGTATATCCCTATTGAAGAAAAAGCGCTTAAATGACTGATTCACCCCACTCTCATTGATCCATTGTGTCCAACAATTGGTATCAGATCATAGGTACCCTATTTTGTCAAATAATTCTCTGGCTTGGGTAGATCCTATTAAGTGTTCACAATGGCAAGCAATGAATCAACCTCCTCAAAAGCCCCTATGTTTGATGGTGTCAACTATGCCTTTTGGAGTAGAAGAATGGAAACCTATTTGTCCTCACTAGGTTGTGATGTATGGATGTTGGTTGTGAATGGTTATACGTGTCCCTAATAATCCTCCTACTAATCCAAATGCTAAGAAGGAATATGAGAACAATGCTAAGGCAAAGAATTCTATTCTTAGTGGGTTATCTGATAATGAGTTTGTTAAGGTCATGCACTTATCATCTGCTATAGAAACTTGGGATAAGTTGCATAAAATATTTGAAGGAGATGCTAAAGTCAAGGAAGCCAAGTTACAAACATTGACAACACAACTTGAGGGTTTGAAGATGAGAGATGAAGAGAAGATTTTTGACTATCTCCAAAGAATTGATGAAACAACAAACACCACTAGAGAGCTTGGAGAAGAAATAAAAGATGAGGTGGTAGTGAAGAAAGTACTTAGATCCCTTACACCTAAGTATGATACAAAGGTTTCTGCAATAGATGAAGCAAAAGATCTGAAATTCTTTACAATGGATGAATTGTATGGTTCACTAACTACTTATGAGATGAGGACTGCTAGTACTAAGGATGTAAAGAAAGAAGCTGCATTCAAAAAATCAAGAAAAGGAAAAGAAGAGTCTACTCATGATGGAAATGGTGAAGACTCTAATAATAACATGGAAAACTTTGTTAGAAGACTCAAGACAGGTTGAGGAAAATACAAAGGTAAGCTATCCCTGAAATGTTTCAACTGTGGAAATATTGGACATTTTGTTGCCAAATGTCCCTATGGTGATAAGAAGGAAGATGATCAATCAAGTGGTAGAAGATAATATGGTAAAGAAAGGAAGAAGAATGTCTACTGATATGGTAGAAGAGGCAACCAAAAGTAGAATAGTCTTTACACACATGAAAATGATACCACCGACGAGGAAAGTGTCTCAGATGACTATTGTAGTGAAGATGATGTCAGTGCAACCCTTTTCATGGCCCAAGAGGTTTTGGTACCTAAAGAAGGAGAAGAGGAAGATCAAGAAGGAGAAGTAGATCTTGAAGCAGAGCTCATCAGTGCCTTGGAAGAGCTGAAGAAAACAAGAAGAGATCTGAAGAAGGTGAAAAAGATTGTAGCTAAAGAACAAGAGATGTTGGAGAAATCTCTTGAAGAGTCCTAGAAAATAATTGCTGATTTAAAACTTCAATTGGATGAAGCCAAGAGGATCTATGAGGTTATTAGCAAATATTTGAGTTAAAAGGAGAAGGAACATCAGAACCTAGAAGAAGAAATTGTCAAGCTCTAAAAGGAATTAGAGAAAAGTAAAGAAGAAATGAAAGTGAGAAGCAAATATGAAGGCAACACCAAATATTTAGACAAGATGTTGAGCAAACAAAAGCAATCTAAGGATACTGGTGGCTTAGGATTTGAAGAGGGTCAAAGTTCTAATAGAAAAGACACATCCAGTAAGGAGATATTGTATACCTCTTCAAATGAAGGTGAAGAGAAGAAGACATTCATAGTATGCAAAGATGTCGGTAAGAAGACATATGCAAATGCTATCAAGAATCATCACACAAACCGGTAAACACATACAATGAACTGGAGACCATACTCAATGCATTGACATGGAGATCCAAGGAGAAATCCAAGAGTTGGTCATGAAGGATTCACTAGAGTTAGCAACATGAAAGTAAGATCCCCGGTGAGGCAGTCATTTGTAGGACCAAGACAATCTAACTGGTATGTTCCAAAATTGCATGGTTATTGTCACCAATGTAATAAGTTCAGTTATAGAATGGTAGACTGTAGGAAAATGAATGTAAATCCTAGTTTTGAGAGTATACTCATTTGTTGCATTATAAGGTACAAATGTTACTTTCTATAATTGCAATGAGTTTGGTCATAAGAGTTATGAGTTTAGGAGAAGTGTGCAGATGTCTTACAAGAATACTTTGGATACATATTTCAATGCTAATGTAAAATGTTACAAGTGTCAAAATTTTGGTGACATGGAAAGGCATTATAAGCTAAGAATTGGTGAGAAAAAGAAAATAGTACCAGATCAAAAGATAGAGAATAAACCTAAACACAAGAAGACAGAAGAGGAGAAGAAAGAAGAGAAACAGGTTTGGATGGAGAAGGAGAAGAAAAAGACTGTGTCAATCTTGATTGTGTAGACTACCCTACAAGCTGAAAGGAAGAATTTATGAGTAGTTGATAGTGGCTGCTCAAATCACATGATCAGAGAATAAAAAGTTTATCAAGCTTGATGATTGGAATGGTGGCTCTATTTGTTTTGGTGACAACTCCTCCATCAAGATTAAAGGCTGTGGTACATTGAATATTGATGACAAGCTTAAGTCTCATGATGTGTACTATGTGGAAGGACTAAAACATAATCTATTGAGTGTAAGTCATATGTGTGACAAAGGGTACAAGTTCACATTTGACTCTACCAGTTTTTAGATAAGAAAGAAAAGTATCGGTCAGGTTGTGGCAGAAGAAAAGAGAACAAATGGTAATGTCTACAATCTAAAGGAATGCTATGAGTCCCAATGCATGATGGTACAAGTTGATGAAAGATGGTTGTGGCACTAGAGATTAGGTCATGTGAACTTTGGCAATCTGGTGAAGATAAGAAAGAACCAGTATGTAAGAAACATTACAAAAATAACAAAACCAACAAGTAATTTTTGTGATGAATGTATTAGAGGCAAGAAAATCAAAGTAAGTTGCAAAAAAAAAGATACAATACCTGAAGACCTCTAGAATTAGTGCATACAGATTTGTGTAGGCCATCAAGGACAAGGGCTTTGACCGGTGAGATATACTTCATGTTGCTCATTGATGACTACTCAAGTATGACTTGGGTGACATTTTTGCATGAAAAATCACAAGTATTTGAAATATTCAAGATTTTTAGAAGGATGGTTGAAAATGACAGTGGACACTAGTTAAAGTGTTTAAGATTAGACTAGGGTGGAGAACATTCTTCAAATGAGTTTATTGATTACTATGAGAAACGAGGAATCCAGAGACAGTATTCAGCAGCAAGAACACCACAACAAAATGGTGTGGTAGAAAGGAAGAATAGGACAGTAAAAGAAATGGCTAGAATAATGTTGAATGAGGCCAGCTTACCAGATACATACTAGAAGGAAGAAATTCATATTGCGGTCTATACATTAAACTGGGTACAACTAAGAGTAAACAGTAGAATGACTCCTTATGAGTTATGGTACAACCAAAAACCATCACTAAAGTATTTTAGAGTGTTTGGAAGTAAGTGCTTCATCAAGAGAGATAAAAATGGATTAGGAAGTTTTGATTCCAGAAGTGATGAAGGAATCTTCTTGGGCTACTCAACCAAGAGCAAAGCCTACAAATGCTACAACCAGAATTCGAGAAAAATGGTTGATAGTATAAATGTGAGAATAGATGAAGACCTACATAAGAAAGAATCTACACCGACACCCTATATTGATGTGTCAAATGATGAGCATGAAGATCAATCTAAAAATGGACTAGTAGAGGAAGAACCAAGCAAGAACTCCAACCAGTATGTGCAGAAGAACCATCTGGAAGAACAAATAATAGGAGATAAAAATGAAGGTGTCCAAACCAGAAGAAGACTAGCCCAGAATGATGAGTAGGTAATTTTTTGCCCCATGACAGATCTTGAACCAAAAACGTTTGATGAAGCTAGAAAAAGTGAGAAATTGGTAGATGCCATGGATGAAGAGTTGACACAAATTGAGAAGAATCAAACATGGGAAATTTTTCCTAGACCGGCAGACAAGAATGTCATAGGTACCAAGTGGGTCTACTAGAATAAGATGAATGAAGAAGGCAAGATAATCCAGCACAAAGCAAGGTTAGTTTGCAAAGGGTATGCTCAAGTGGAAGGTATTGACTTCAAAGAAACCTTTGCACCAGTTGCTAGGTTAGAGGTAATAAGAATGTTTTTAGCTTTGTCTGTCTATAAAGGTTACAAAGTCTACCAAATGGATGTCAAATATGCCTTTTTGAATGGTAACCTTGAAGAAGAGGTATATATGGAACAATCGAAGGGTTATGTTTTACACGATGATGAGAGTTTTGTATGCTGGTTGAAGAAAGCCTTGTATGGTAAGAAGCAGGCTCCCAGAGCATGGTATTCCCAGTTGGATAAATACTTGAAGGAGAAAGGATTCCACAAAGGAAATGCAGACAATAACTTGTATGTCAAGGTACATGGTGATCACATGATTATAGTGGCTGTATATGTGGATGATACTATCTTTGGTGGAGACAAGGACATCATGTGCAAAGAATTTGCAGATCAGATGAAGACAAAATTTGAGATGTATATGTTGGGTGAGTTGTCCTATTTTCTCGGTTTGCAGATCTCACAATAGGAGAAAGGAATCTTCATCTCCCAAACCAAGTATGTGAAAGACATGCTGAATAAATTTCAAATGGAGGACAACAAACCAGTAAGTACTCCCATGGTTACTGGTTGTAAGTTGAGCAAACTAGATGAGTCACTGAAAGTAGAGAAAAAACTGTATAGGTCTATGATTGGTAATCTGTTATATTTAACAACATCTACACCAAATATTGTACAAGTTGTTTGTATGGTAGCAAGATTCCAAGCTTCTCCTAAACAGTCTCACTTAAATACAGTTAGGAGAATCTTTAGGTATCCGCAAGGAACTATCAGTTATGGCCTGTAGTATTCAAAGAAAGGAGACTTCTCTTTAAAGGCTTATCCTAATGTAGATTGGGCATGAAGCATTGATGACCGGAAAATCACAAGTGGAGGTGATTTCTACTTAGGAGACCGGTTAGTATCATGGCACAACAAGAAGAAAGACTCAGTGTCATTATCTACTGTTGAGGCCAAATATATTGTTGCTGCTATTTGTTGCTCACAAGTGCTATGGATGAAGCAAACATTGAAAGACATATAGGTGGATATGCCAGTGATGAGCCTAAATAATGACTCTATTTTGATGGATTTTTATTATAATACTCCTGCCTAGGTCTTGTGATTAGATGATATTTGGATTAGGATACTCTCCTAGTTGATACCTTTTAAGTGTTTCTGAAACTGCTTTGACTTGTACTTAAGGTTGTCATATAATGGTTTTTAAATGATTTATCTATGCAAATATCTAAAATCAATCTTAATTATGGTTTAAATTATATCATGTTAGCATTAGTATATACACATGTTTATTGTGCACATTAATATCATGATGCAGGGTTGGCAAAGGAGAAGGAAAGACTAAGTGGTGGTTTAAAGAAGCACCAAGTATATAGTCGCAATGTAGACCCAGTCAAAGAAAACAAATAATAAGGGAGATCAAAGACACTTGACCGGTTCTTCAGCACAATGATTTATGGGACATTTATAACTGTTCTTAGTGGAGTTTAGATCCAGGAAGCAAGTCATGCTATATTTTCTCAGCTGGAGGACAAATGTTGTTCTATTTTCTTGCGCTGACTTCTTCTTTTGTTTAATGAATCTTGTTTGCCTATTCTATAGGAATGTGGTTGATCAGTTAGGAATCTATTATAAGCTTCCATATAAATAAAGGGCTCTCTCTCTCTTCTCACAGATGGTAGAGAACGACCATAATATTTGTAATACTTAGTCTTTTGGTATTTATGTATTTTCACAGTCAAAATGGAATAAAGAGATCAATGTGATTTTAAAAACTTAACAATTATAATCTAAAAGTTTTGGATATGCTCACTCAAGGGTGCACACTTGGTGAGTAATACTCTATGTTTTCCAGTTAGTTTCCATTCTTCAGTAGTAGTTATTTTAACAATTGTCTATTACTGCAAACACTGGAAATAGTTCGTGTGTTTGTTCCTGCAGCGACAACAACAAAGTAGTTCCTATCTGCTTGCTAGAATGTTATCATTTAGTAGTAGTTGTTTGAGTGATTTCCAGTTGTGAATTCGGATTAAGAATTAATTCATTAATATTTTTCATGTTTACTTCAAAGAATTTCCTTTCCTATAGTAATATAGAATGGTTGCGATATGAACTTGGTGCACATATAGTGTTGGCCCATTTTAAGTTTACGTCCCTGGTCGATAAGTAAATGAGCCTTTTCTATAGGAAAGCTAGCTATTCAAAGATATCCAATCTCTAAATTGTGTTTTATTACCTAGTTTCCATTCCAGTTGTGAGGACCAACATTTTTGGCGTCATTGTCGGGGATAGTGCCAAACTAAGAACCTGTTGTAACCATTAGTTTTAAGTTTTTAGTTAGGTCTTTGAATTTATTCATTAATCTACATGCATAGGAGGAGAAGAGATGCATTAGGAAGATTTCTTCCCTCACATTCCACTCAAGATATAATATTGGATCAAGCACCTAAAGTAAACCCTTTTGCAGAAACTTATGTGCAAAATAGAGGTATTTTTAATTTGTCAGAAGGAGACCTAGACTTCCTAAACGACCCCCCTGAGAAAAACATTTTACCTTTAGTCCTTTATTAGGGACCAATGGCAGCAAATCCCCCACCTCCACCTGTAAACCCAACCTTTGAGTTTCCCATTCCTGACAAACATGATAATACAAATTTGAAGAATATACCAGCTTCTTCTCTTCCAAAATTTCATGGTTTGGTAACAAAAGATCCAAATACCTTTTTGTTTGAATTTGACATCCTTTGTAGAGGTTATGATTATACTACTGACACCCATAAACTCAAGTTATTCCCCGCTACTCTGAAAGAGGTTGCCTAGAGATGGTTTATGAGTCTAGGAGGAGATGTAATCACTACCTAGGAGGAGATGAAGACAAACTTCTTGGATAAGTATAAATACTATTATAGGGGAATGGGCTGACATGGTGATGATATCTTTAGGATGACACAAAAAGAAGAGGAAAGCCTGAAAGATTATTTGGAGAGGTTTTTGTTTAGTGTCAGAAAATCCAAGCATAACACTCTAAGTGAAGAATCCATGAAGTTGATCTTTCTAAGGGGAATCAATGAAGATTGTGTTGACTCCTTAGACCTCATGGGAGGAGGAGATATTACTCAAGTTCAATGGGATGACATTAGACAAATCTATCAAAAGTAATCCAAAGCTATAGCCAAGAAGGGAAGACACTATAGGCCTGGTTCTTCAATTGCAAATTCATCTACAACAGTTTCAAGAATGGAAATAACTCATTTGTTAAAGGACTTTAAAGAGGATATTATCAATAATATGGCTACTCAATTGGATACACTTTAGGAAAGAAAGAAGAATGAGGAGGTAGAGGCTATGCTTTCTGAATTTTGTCCTCACAGTCGACAAAAGAAGAAGAACTGTAAATGTAAACTGCTAGCTAAAATTGATAGCCAATAGACTTCCCCAGATTTCAAGCTTGTCTATGGAGATGATGAACACTCTTTTATGTTTCACAACAAAGGCCTTGGCCTCCAAGAAAAGGTATGCCACAAGATCCATTATCATTTTCTAATCTTTAAACGAACTTCAATGCACAAAACAATCAGTGGCAACCTCCATACTCCCAAAATTTTGGAAATTATACTCCTAAGTCCTGGAATAACTCTCAAAACCCTTGGCCTAATAATCAGAGTCCTTCCTCTCAATGGAAACAACCACAAGGGAATTGGTCACCTCCTCAAGGTAACTAGCAACAATCACTGCAATGGAGGGGAGGACGGCAATGGACAAACAAATCATCAGGTTTCTTGCAACCACAATAACAGTCCCAACAGCCAGCTTTAATGCCACCAGCTCCTAATGCCACTCCACCCAAGACAACTCAACCGCCAACACAGCCTATGCCAAATCCAAATAACAAACCTCAACAACAACAACAAGTTTTTTCAACTAATCCTAATAACTATCCTACATATTCTCTCAATATAAGTGATATTCACTTACGGTCAGGAACAACACTGCCTACTCCATCTCCTCCGGTCATAATGGAATTACCATTTGAGGAGATTTCTCGAGACACTACACTTGATCAAATTGGAAACCTTGAGCAGGTTCATTAGTCTGAGACTTCATACACACATGTAAGAACTCCCCCATTTCCTCAAAGATTGCAGGTAGAAGTGTCTAGGCAACACGATGATATAGATTTTGATCTTATTGATCAGTTAAAACATATATGTGTAAATATTCCATTGTTTCAAGCTATTAAGGACATTCCCATAAATGTAAAATCTATTAAGGAAGCATGTTTGAAAAAACTTGGGAGAAAGAAAAAGGACCCAAAAATAGTACATGTAGTAGGACAATTGGTTGATATTATGTTAGGAAAAATTGTTGTCCCTAAATATTTTGACCCAGGTAGCCCTATTGTGAAGGTAGTTAATTGATAGACTTAGGAGAAGACATAAATGTAATGACTAAGGATTTCATGCAGCAACTCAGCATTACTAGTCTTAGATCAATCCCAACGGTCCTGCAGCCTGCTAATAGCTCCATTGTCTAGCCTGAAGGGATGGTTGAAGATATTGTTGTCACATTAGATTCTTGGGAATACCCGATTGATTTTATAATACTCTCCTAAGGAAAAATTAGGGGTATATCCAATCATTTTGGGAAGACCTTGGATTTCTACAGTTGATGCATACATAGGTTACAGATTAGGGGATATGACCATTTTAGATGGTATTACTACTAAAAATATTGCACTCTATTCTCCAAAACAACCACAACTTGATCAAGAGGAAGTAGTATGGCCAGATATAGGAGAAGAAACAGAGGAAATTAATATTGTTCAACAACTAATGATGTTAACAAGGGAACCATTCATAAAACTTCAAGAGGATGATAATGTACTCTCTAACATCATAAGAAATCATTATGGAGCAGCTCAATAGTCCACATGTATACTAGCAAGTCCTTTGCATACTCTTCTTTTGTCTACAAGCTCTTTAGATTCTCCTGCAGCCACATACATATTTCATACATTACTACGATAAGAGATTCAAACATCTTGTCTATCTGAAATATCTAATGTCAAGTCAGTCACTCAAATAGAGGTTATCACAGGAAGAAATCTAAATGTCAATAGTCAATTAGCAACAGTCAAAGATTGTCATTAATAGAATTACTCAAAGTCCAGCAACAAGCCTTCGCATGGGATTATCATGACATGAAGGAATTAAATCCTACATTGTGTACCCATAGGATTTATATTAGAGAAGATTGTAAACCAATTAGACAACCTTAGCGATGGATTAATCCTGCCCTAAGGAAAATAGTTAAAGAGGAACTACAAAAGTTGCTTAATGCAGGATTCATTTACCCTATTTCAGACAATCAATGGGTTTCCCCCTGGTTATAGTTCCAAAGAAAGGAGGGAAATAGAGAGTTTGTGTGGACTATAGGGAGCTCAACACTTCTTCCAAAAAGGATCACTTCCCACTTCCATTCATAGATCAAGTGTTAGATTCTCTAGCAGGTAAGCAATACTTTTCATTCTTGGATGGGTTTAGTGGTTATAATCAAATCACAATAGCTCTAGAAGATCAGGATAAGACCACCTTTACCTGCTCCTGGGGCACATATTCCTATTTAGTTCTCCCTTTTGGTTTATGTAATGCTCCTGCAACCTTTCAAAGGGCTGTCCTCAGTATATTTTTAGATATATCCCATGATTGTATGGAAATTTACATGGATGATTTAACTGCTTATGGGACCACCTTTAAGAAAGCATTACAAAATCTAGCCAAAGTGTTGTAGTGGTGTGAGGATCACAATTTATCCCTAAATAGTGAAAAATCTTTTATGATGATGCAAGAAGGTATAGTGTTGGGGCATCGTATTTCTCAATCAGGTATTCAAGTAGATCCAACAAAAATTGAGGTAATACTTTCTCTTCCTGCCCCTGCAAAACAAAAGGATGTAAGAAGTTTTTTAGGCCATGCAGGGTACTACAAGATATTTATCAAGGACTTTAGTAAAATAGCAGGACCTCTGTATTCTCTATTAACAAAAGATGTTTAGTTTGAATGGATAGCTACATGTGAAGAGGCATTTTCTAAACTAAAAGGAGCCTTAACTCAGGCCCCTATGCTTAAAGGACCTGATTGGTCTCTTCCTTTTCATAGTCATACAGATGCATCCAATTTTGCAATAGGAGCAGTTTTGGGGCAGAAGCAAGGAGTTTTGGAAAATGCAATTTATTATATCAGTAAAAAATTTCAAGGAACAAAGCTGAATTATACTGTCACTGAAAAGGAAATGTCAGCTATCATCTATGCCCTTAATAAGTTTAGGCACTATTTAATTGGTTATCAAATCTTTGTGCATACTGGTCATGCAACCATTGGGTACCTCATGAACAAAAGTTCCATTACAGGTAGGTTGGCAAGATGGTTGTTGTTAATCTAGGAATTTGATATTACTATCATAGATAAACCAGCAAATGTAGTTGCAAATTTTCTGTCTAGAATTCAAACACTAGACAATCCTAAAGCCATTGATGATTCTTTTCTAGATGAGAATTTGTTTTCAATTAATTTGAACAGTCCATGGTATGCTGACATAGCTAACTACTTAGCAACTAACAAGATACCTCCTCATATCTCACCAAAATAAAAAAGATTGTTGGTAGAAAAGAGTTTCAACTTCTTATGGATACTAGATTACTTATTTTAATAGGACTAGATCAAGTTATGAGGCACTGTGTTAGAGAAGATGAGACATATGATATACTTCACACGTGTCATGGTGAGCCTTGTGGAGGTAACTTTTCTGCCAAAAGAACAACTCTCAAGATATTGACTACAGGGTATTATTGGCCAAACTTTCACTAGGATGCAGTCAAATATACTAGGAAATGTGACAGATGTCAGAGAATGAGAAGACCAACTCGGTTTGATGAAATGCCTTTACACCCCCAAGTGGTTGTTACACCATTTGACAAATGGGGCTTAAACTTTGTTGGGCCAATTGATCCATCATCAAATGGTCGCTCATACATTCTTGTTTGTACCGACCATGTCACAAAGTGGGTAGAGGTTAAAGCATTCAAGTATGCTAGGGATAATAAGAAATCGACTAGACAGGGTTACACATTTGTGCGGAACCCATTATGCAATCGCCCTTACATCATCATGCAATCAACATTTCTTTGTTATGCAATCACTCTATAATTATCACGCATTCGTAGGGAAAATTATTGTTTGATTATTTCTGTTCTCATATCCTTTCCATTCTCTGATCTGTTTAATTATGTCTAAAATTAAGTAAATTTGGAAATGGGTTATTTATATTGCATGATTTTATTAGATTAGTTTATGGAATGAAAGGTACAATTCAAGATTTCAGGTGCTAGAAGGACAAAGGAACAAAGAAGACAGGCCAAATACTATCAAAGGTTTCTCCAAGTAGAAAAGAAGATACAAGATTGGGAAGATCAACCAGCCTTTGATAGATATAATAGCTTAGTTCTCTCATATCAAGTTAAATATGATCTGATTAATATTGAATGGATGATGAGAGATTTAGCTAAGGCCTCACAATTGGTTTTGCACGTTTCTGATCGGGTTTAGTTTAATTTTTTAATTTTTTTGTGTTATCTGCTTGCCTATCATGTAATCATCCTATTTAGATTACATAATCGGTCTGTTGGTGTCATGCATTTGATCTGTCAGGATCACGCATTCCCTCTATTATGTTTATGCATTGGCTCTGTTAGAGTCACGTAATCGCGCAAGTATTGTCACGCATTCGTTTCTGTCAATTTTTTATTCTCTATTTTCTGTTGATTTGATTTTACTACTAATCATCTATTTGCAGCCTGTGGTGAATTTACAGAAAGGATCGGATTAGTATTAGATCAATTGCACTCATAATCTCATACTTCATCTTTTGGTGCTTAAAATTAACATTGGTTAAAATGGACATGCATGCAGAATCTCACACTTCATTTGTTGGTGCTTAAAATTAACATTGGTTAAAATTGACATACATGTATAACTCTTTGATTTGGGCTTAAAGTCAACAATGGTTAAAATTGACATGCATGCCTTCATATTTCAATTTGGTGTCTAAAATGGACATGCACATGCGTATTCAACACCTCAATTTGGGCTATAAAATGAATGTGAATTAGGTTGCATTAGATTAAATCATATTTGGTTTTCTTAAGGTAAATAATTTTTATCATGTTTGCGGTGGACCTACTGTTGCATTAACTAACATTCCACCCACCTTCGGAGTCTTGGGAGAAAGGAAGGAGGTGACAATGACATCCAATTTTATTTTATTCCACGTAGTGAGGGGTATCTTTGACTAGGGATTTCATCACTCCACAGAGGTACTTCAAACTAGGATGCGTTGGGGATATCATCTCTCCCAATGTACTCTCAAGCAATTTTTTCAAGCCGCTATATAAATATATTGGTCAGGCGGCTAGAGTGTTGAGTGAATTTGACATATGTGGGGGCCTTCCCTGCACTGATAAGCTCAACTAAAGTCTTAAGTGGCTTTCTCTGAGAATCCATCATTGGATCGGGACCCCTCAAAATTTTACATTAAGAACCAACTTAGTAGCCCAAAATCCTACATTCAGTGATTTCGGGAGTGTAGATTGTACCCCATAGATATCCCTCATGTACCTTGTATTATGAGATAGAAATCCCTCGGTGATAAGATCTTCGGATCTTCGGGGTAAGAGAGACTGGCATGCTTGAGAAGTGTGTGTCGTGGAGTGGAGCTAGTGTTGCCAGACTCTCTATCTGTCCATCTTGTTTTGGTATTTTTCTATGGGGGCCTCATTTAATGGTGTCCACTTTCCAGCCTAAGATTGTATTATGTGATTTTTTATGTATCGTTGTATCAGATCAGTATTGAGTCAGTCATTTGAGCTATTTTAGGCCCTATCCTATGTATCTCTGAACTCTCTGAGATTGTTTGAAAAAACAATTCAGTCAGCTATATCTACCTCCAAACAATTGTTCTCAGACTTGAAAAAACACAAAACTTGTCCTATACACAGAATTACTAAAAACAAAGTCCATTTTGAAATGTCAGACAGTCCTGCAAACTCAAAGTTTTACACACTTGTGACCATAGGCAGTCCTTGCATAGTCCTCATTTACATCCTAAGTCCTTGCATAGTCCTCATTTACGCCCTTAGTCCTTGTATAGTCCTCATTTACTTCCTTACTATCATCCCAAGTCCTTGCATAGTCCTCATTTACATCCTTATTATTGTCCTAAGTCCTTGCATAATCCAATTTTACATCCTTATTATTGTCCTTAGTCCTTGCATAGTCTTCATTTATGTCCTTATTATCATCCTTAGAAGTTGCATAGTCTTTATTTATGTCCTCATTATCATCCTCATATATGTCCTTGTCTAGACCTCATGTACTTCTGTATTAGTCCATCATCAATTGCATAATCATCCTAGAAAGTCATACACCAAACATCTAAATCACAATTATAGGATCAATCAAACTCAACCTCAACTCAAACAAGTTGGTCAAGTTCAAATCAAACATTTTCACATTCAAAGAAATGGAGAAAACATCTTACATGTTGTGATCCTAGGTCCAAACCAATCAAGAAAACATCATGGATTCGCATTATACATTTTGTAGGGAAGGTGGAGGATTCATCCCTTCCATTCCTATTCCATCACCATCCATAGAAACCTTAACTCAACAAATCAATACTTTGCAACAACAAGTGATAGACATGACTAGTCCTAACAACCATAGGGGTTGGTTAGAAAACATAATGAGAGAAGTGATGACCACAAGGGATTCAGTATCAGACCAACCTTCTTCTTCTTGTGAGACCATTCAGACATGCCAACCTTCATTCTTCAACAAAATTGTTCCTACCTCAGTTCAACCAACATTAGAGTCATGTATACCTTCTTTTTCTTTCAACCCACTATATCAATCATACCAATCACATCAACCCAACATTCAAACCTCTTTCAACCAAAATGACACCCCTTTCAACCAAAGTCCAAATCAAAATTCACATCAAGCCAACATTCAAACCTCTTTAAACCAAAATCACACCCCTTTCAACCAAAGTCCAAATCAAAATTCACACCAACCCAACATTCAAACCTCGTTCAACCAAAATCACACCCCTTTAAACCAAATTCCAAATCAAAATTCACACCAACCCAACATTCAAACCTCTTTCAACCAAAATCACACCCCTTTCAACCAAAGTCCAAATCAAAATTCACACCAAAATTGTAATAGATCAAGGGGCACAATTCACTTCCACTTTGATTACCGCACTGGTTAATGAATACAATGTAAGGCATAGAAAATCCACTCCCTATCATCCTTAGGTTAATGGACAAGCAAAGATCACTATTAGGGACCCTGAATCAATATTGACCAAAACAGTAGCTCTTAACTACAAAGATTGGTCTAGCAGGTTATTTGAAGCAGTATGGGCTTATAGAACCACTTGGAAAACCACAACAAGGTTTACACCCTTTGAAATGGTATATGGGACAAAAGCAATGATGCATGTGGAATTTGAGCATAAAACCTTGAGAACGACCATTGCCTTGGATATGACTCTTTCTGCAGCACAAGCGGAAAGGCTCCTGCAGCTTAATGCCTTAGATGAGATAAGAAAGTTAGCCCTGCAGTACACTGAATCAGTTCAAA
Source organism: Cryptomeria japonica (assembly GCF_030272615.1). Taxonomy (NCBI): domain Eukaryota; kingdom Viridiplantae; phylum Streptophyta; class Pinopsida; order Cupressales; family Cupressaceae; genus Cryptomeria; species Cryptomeria japonica. The sequence goes on from NC_081405.1 coordinate 236,502,962, forward strand.
ATTAGTGCATGAAGTGACATGATCGCTATATCAAAGATAAATCATTCAAGCCAGGTGATTGGGCCCTTCTCTATGATTCAAGGTATAAAGATTTCTTGGGAAAATTATAGACATGATGGTTAGGACCTTATGAGATAGTTGAAACATTCTCTAATGGTGCCATCTAATTATCCACAATTGACCCTATCAAATATAAATTGTTAGTCAATGGTCATCGTCTACACCTATACCACAATCCTCTTAGCAAGGACAAATTTCTACAGCAGTTCTCCACGGTTGAAAATGTCGAGATTACTGCAGCAATTGGTGACAGCTTTGTCGTTACCTCTCCATCCTAAATATTTGCTGCATGCTCATAATAAATACTTCCATATCTAGATGAAGTACATTTCTACACAATAATATTCCATTTCGTAATCACTCATTTCTTTCCACTCACTTCATCCATTTGTGCCTCGTTTTCCATGCATGATGGCTCAATGTCTTCAAATGCAGTCATTATCGTGTGATTTCAGGTATGCTTGTGAGTATTTATTTGTATTATATTTATATAATTAAACCATATTAACTATCATTATGATATATTGCATAGTGTCCTTTTTCAGTCCTCCTCCGCATGTTTGGACACTTGTTAAACCTTAGGTTGGGGGAGGAAAGTATGCTAATAATTACTCCAGTAGATAATTCTTATGTCATCCCATATTGCGTTTTAATTTTTCAAATTTTTAGTTTGAGGTGATATTTTGTATTCTGTCCTTCTGTCTTCCTAGAGTTATTTTAGATTGCAGCTGGGTTCCGACCAAGTAAGAGTACATTGAGTATATTTCAGTTTCATAAATTGGACAAATTTACATCATTAGAGAGTAGAAAGTGTTATCAGTGCAATGGGAGGTCCACCTGTTTGTCATGAGCTGATAGTTCATGAATTCCTTCTTCAGGACCAAGATTGTGAGCCAATATTCTGCAACAGTGGGTGGCTAGATTATTTTCTAAAGCTGATTGAGTTTAATGAGGAAATTGCAAGGGAATTTACCTGCACACTTTCAGATGGAGAAGCCCAAGTAAAAGTTTTGAGAGTTGTGGTGATAGAGGAATGGATTGTAGAAGTAACTAGGTTGCCAACAGATAGAGAAAAGTACCTAGAATATAAGGATGCACGTAGTGAAAGAGCAAAGTTTACACAACAAGGAGACCCACCCTTAGTAATAGATAGATAGGGAGCTAGGCGAGAATTTCTTCTGCCTGAATGGAGAGCAGTAGCATTATATGTTTTGAATTATTTAACTTGTGAAGGAAGATTCTCATGTTTGCATTCCAATCATTTCAAGCTTCTGAGTCATCTATGCCATGGGAGAAGGATGAATGTTCCAAACATATTGTATAACCTTCTTTGTATAAGTGCAGAAAAAACCCAGAAAGGTAGGCCTCACTCTATTTCTCATCATTGCCTAATTAAGCTATTGGTTGAAAGAACTTTAAGAGATGTCTCTCCAATGTCTTGGTATGAATTTGTTGAAATTAGTAGGTTTAGGGTAGAAAATGTGGGTTTAGAGGAACCACTTCCATCTCAAGAGTAGGAAAATTTAGAAAACCTTGAAAAACCCAGTTCCCCTATTGAACCCTCATCCTCTAGAATATCATCAGAACAAAGTCTTCCTATAGTAGAGGAACCCTTACAATAAAAAGCTACATTAGGGGTTCCTTCTCAAAGCCTGATAAAAACTAGGGCTGCCATACAAAAGGAAACAGGCAAAGGAAAACAAGTTGACATAGAAAAGAAGGAAGAGAAAAATAAAAGTGAGAATACACCCTCTCCTGTGGCCAAGAAAAGGAAAGTTATAAAAAAAGTTTCTCCTATAACCACTAAAGTGGTTGAGGAGTTAGCTACAAGAAGTAGTCCTGCAACCACTAAAGGGAAATCTCGGATAAGTAGTGGTAGGCTCTAGAAAAAGCTTAAAAATCAAGATCAATCAACGGAGCCAAATGTTACCATTCTGGTTGAGTCTCCATAACAAGAGCCACATAGTCCACCTCACAATGATGTTCCTCCTTCTCCACCAAGGGAACTCCAAAGGGAGAAAGAACTACAGTTGCATTTAAAGGGAAAACTATTGAACATTGAGCAGTTGTAGGGAGAAGTAGGTTTTGAAAGGCTGGATAGCTTAGAATCCACAGTAGAACAGGGTATTGAAGTAGGGAGAAAAGTTGAAAAGATGAAACCTAGGGCACCTATTCATAGATACTTCCCTTACCAGTCATGCAGTGGCACTTTCCCATTACCAGGAGTGGGAATTGGAAAAGGTAAAAATGTAGATGATAATCGACCGACAAAAGAAAATTATTGAACAAAAAGATGAGGAAATTTCTTAGCTTAAAACTAAGGTGGAAACGACAGCCACTATGGTACCACAACTAATGCAATGCCAAGCACCTCCTCGTGTTTACTCTCTATATTTAAAAGAACAACATATCAGTTTCCAGATGATGAGAATTGTCAAGGATCCTCATTGTAGACACTTGAGGAATTCTACAATGTTTATCAGATATCTCCTACAACCATTAAGAATCTACTATGTGAATTTTATTTACATAACTATGTTGTTCTAGATGATGTTGATTCGAACCCTCTCCTCTACATTGGAGATATCCAATTGAGAGCTCTCATGTCATGGATGTAGAATAAAATAGCAAGAGAGAAGTTTTAGGTACATAGGAAGGAAGAACTTGACCTTTCACTTCCATTAAGGGTTGAATCAAGAGAGCCTAGAAGACTTTATTTTGACTAGCAAAAGATTGTATATCAAGCAGATTTTGCAAAAGATATTCTACCCTTAAGAGAGGTGTATAAAGAATATGAACAAATAGATCAAAGGGAAGGACAAGTAGAAATAGGAAATTTGGTCCAATGTTGGAATAGCCTTCCAGATGAGTTGAGGTAATCTAAGTCACACTCTATTCAAAACTACCATGCAACACTAAAGAGGGAACCCAAATATATGCACTTGGGAAGAACAAAGGGAAGACATTGGTTGTCTCTTATTTTTTAGCCTCCTATGACCACTGATGGGATGCAGGGATAATGATCCACCATGTAGTGAAGCAGAATAATGTACTAGGTGGAGGAGATTGGAGAAAATGAAAGGATTCTACAAGAATTTGTCTACAGGAGGTTCTGGGTAGGTTACTCTTGGCAATTTTAGAATCAATGCCCGAATTCAAAATTTTCTTGTTGGTGGAGTATCAAAAAGAAGTTAGGCTAGGGAAAGATGATGAGCCTAAATAATGGCTCTATTTTGATAATTTTTTGTTATAATACTCCTTCCTAGGTCTTGTGATTAGATGATATTTGGATCAGGATACTCTCCTAGTTGATACCTTTTAAATGTTTCTAAAACTGCTTTGACTTATACTTAAGGTTGTCATATAATGGTTTTTAAATGATTTAACTATGCAAATATCTAAAATCAATCTTAAGTATGGTTTAAAATATATCATGTTAGCATTAGTATATACACATGTTTGTTGTGCATGTTAATATAATGATGCAGGGTCAACAAAGGAGAAGGAAAGACTAAGTGGCAGTTTTAAAAAGCACCAAGTATATAGCTGCAATGCATACCCAGTCAAAGAAAAGCAGCAATAAGGGAGATCGAAGCTACTTGACTGGTTCTTTAGCAAAATGATTTATAGGACAATTATAACTATTGTTAGTGGATCTTAGATCCAAGAAGCAAGTCATACTATATTTTCTTAGCTGCAGGACAAATGTTGATCTATTTTCCTGTGCTGACTTCTTCTTCTTTTGTTTAATGAATCATGTTCCTCTATTATGTAGGAATGTGGTTGATCAATTAGGAATCTGTTATAAGGTTCCATATAAATAAAGGGGTCTCTCTCTCTTCTCAGAGATAGTAGAGAAAAACCACAATATTTGTAATACTCAATCTTTTGGTATTTATGTATTTTCACAGTCAAAATGGAATAAAGAGATCAATGTGATTTTAAAAGCTTAACAATTATAATCTGAAAGTTCTGGATATGCTCACTCAAGGGGCCCACTTGGTGATAATCCTCTGTGTTTTCTAGTTGGTTTCCATTCTTCAGTAGTAGTTGTTTCGGCAATTTTCTGATCCTGCAGCCATTGGAAACAGTTCATGTGTCTATTCCTACAACCACAGTGGAAAAGTAGTTCCTATCCACTTGCCAGAACATTATCATTTAGTAGTAGTTGTTTGAGTTATTTCTAGTTGTGAATTCGGATTAAGAATTAGTTCATTGAGATTTTGCATGTTTACTTCAAAGAATTTCCTTTCCTACAGTAATATAGAATGGTTGCGATATGAACTTGGTGCACATATAGTGCTGGCCCATTTTAAGTTTACATCCCTAGTAGATAAGTAAATGAGCTTTTGATGTAGGAAAGCTAGCTATTCAAAGATATCAAATCTCTAAATTGTGTTTTATTACCTAGTTGTCATTCCAGTTGTGAGGACCAACAACCGGATCCTATTCCAATCTGGTGTGATAACTCAAGTAGAATCAATATCTCTAAGAATCCACTAATGTACTCAAGAACAAAACACATTGAAATCAAGTATCACTTCTTGAGGGAGAAGGTAGCTAACAAGGAAGTCATTGTTGAATGTGTTCCCACTGGTGATCAGATTGTTGACATATTTACCAAGCCACTTCCTTTGGGCCCATTTGAGTACTTAAGGAAAAACATGGGAGTCATCCCACCATCTGGTAGCACTTAAATGTGTAAGAGGATGTATGGTTTAGGGGGAGTCACCACCTATTACTATCTTATGACTCTTGAATCATGAAGCATGGACATAGGGGAAGAATGTGTCCTAACTAGATGTGGACATGGGAGAGATTAATAGTGTCAGACTAAGGTTCCCCTTGCCATTGCAGTCAAAGGGGGAGAGAAACTGGAACACATAATGTTGACATCAATGCCAAAGGGGGAGATTGTTGGTATTGAGTTGTCATTAATGTCAACCGGTATTGCAGGCTACCGGTAGGGTTTTTCAACCTGGTATAAAGAAGATTGAATAGGCATAAGGAAGATTGACATGGAGGCTTGTCAACCGGTATGGTGGAAGACAAGTAGGTATTGGGACTATCAGTGACATCACCGAAAAAAGGCGATATGAATTTGTGTTGGCATGACCAGTTGTAATCGGTATAAAGGCTGGTTGTTTGCTTGTGATAATGTTTGTGATAAAGAGGTAGAATGTCAAAGAGATCACAAATCACTAGAGGTGAAGTTGTCCGACCAGTGTTGTGTGCACTACCAGTTAGCAGAAGGGGAAGGTCCCACTGGTAAGGGCTTGTGTTGGTATGAGTTTTTTGTATGCTTGAGTTTAAATTGACCTTTTGTCAGTAAGATGAGTGTATGCCGATGTGATGCCACATGGGGCTGAGGTTACAAGCATGCAGAAGTCAGTGAAGTGTTTATCGACATGGATGTTGGAGTAGTTAGTCGATATTAAATGAAACAACCACAAATCATGGGTTGATAACAGATAAATGAGGCTCAAGGAAAAATGAATGACAAAGAATGATCAAGGAGTTGTTGGCGCCTGGATTGAAGCAAGGAAATCAGATTGCAAGAGGACCTCGAGAAGGAAATAGCTAGGTCATAAACGAGTTGACAGATTTCAAGGCCAGAAATCATGGTCGAGATTGCTATTTTTGGAAAACATACTTTGGATAGATGGAAAATGTGTGATGGCTTATTCCTCCAATGCAGGTGTGTGATCCAAGGTAGATCAGATCAGATTGGATGTAGATTTGGTTGGGAGAAGGAAACCCTAGCCACCCTCTATTTGAATTGGTTTTTTGCAGGAAAGCTTCAGTTTAAATATGGTGACCTAAGACAAATAGGCGTGTCGCTGAAGAGTGAAGAAAAGAGTAAAATTTATGCATGAAATCCAAAGAGATAAACACTTGAAGTGTTTTATGAGTGAAGATTATACCAGTAAGGAGATGCAGGGTAAACCGATGTAAGGAACAAACTGGCAGAGTGAGCAAAGAATGCAAAGGTGACAAAATGAAAGAAGAAGTACCTAATTGAGAATGTTCAAGTGTGATCTGAATTTCACAGAATAGTTGAAGAGAAGATTGAGGAGAGTTAGAACCAACTGAAAGGATAAGTTGCAGTGTGTGTTGAGTCAATAAAAACTAGTAAGATAGAAACCGGTAGTGAAAAGCTTTGAAGGGTTGTAAAACTTCATTTGTAGCAAGGATCTCATTTGTATATCAGAGTCTTAATATTGTTTTCATTGAGTAGGTGCTTAGTGCAAGGGTTGTAGCTCCTTTAGGTTGTAGCCTATAAATTGTGCAGGGGTTAGTGCTCCTTTGAGTTGGTTCTCATAAATTAGGAGTTGGTGCTCCTTGGGTTGGTGCCCTAAAATTGTAATCAAGTCTTTTACATTGTGAGGCTGGATTGGAGCATAAGATCTCCAGTAGCTATTCTCACTCAGATTTTTCCCACTTTGGGTTTTCATCATATATCTGGTGTTGTGTGATGCATTCTTGTGTATGAGTTATGTTGATGTTATATAAAATCCTTTCACACACTTAGTCTGCATTGTTTGAGCTACTAGTTAATACTTAGTTTGTTTTATCTAGTACCGATATATCCTTGTTGAAGAAAAAGTGTTTAAATCGCTAATTCACCCCCCTCTCAGTGATCCATTGTGTCCAACAGTTTTGTTGCAAAAGAAATCAGAAGGTTTTGAACAACCCATTGCATTTTTTAGTCAATCTTTGCAATCTGCAGAACTGAAATATGATATAAATGAAAAGTAGTCGTATGCACTAGTGAAGGCTATTAAATCTTTCAAGAGTTATCTAATGGGAGCAAGAGTGGTTGCATATGTGTCTAGTGCAGAAGTAAAGGACATCTTCACACAACAAGAGGTGTTAGGAAGAAGATGTAGGTGGATCAACATGATCCAAGAGTTTAACATTGATATCCAAGTCACTAAATTAGTGAGGGGTCAAGGATTGGATAAATTAATGGCTTGGAGTAACTTGGATGCCAATCAGATAAATGTTGCAGAAGAAGAACATAGAGCTTATATCTATGACATGGATGGTTGTGAGTGGTATGATGACATAATATACTACTTGTAGAAGACAAAATATTCTAAATATGTGAGTGATAACAAAAAGAGGACATTGAAGTTACATGCTAAAAAGTATGTTATTGTTAATGGAAAACTTTGGTGGAGAAATAGTGATGGTGTTATACTAAAGTGTGTTGACTAAGACCAAGCTCAGAAATTATTGACAGAAGTGCATGGTGGAGTCTATGGAGGGTATTATATGGCCAAAACAACTGCACACAAGACATTGAGGGCTGGGTTTTGGTGGCCAACAAATTTTAAAGATGCGCACCACTTGGTCAGAAAGTGTGATCCATGCGAAAGGTTTTCTAGGAAATTGAAATTTTTAGGGAATCTACCATTAAAGCCAGTAGATGTGTAGGCTCCATTTCAGTAGTGGGGCATAGATTTTATTGGAGAAATAGAATGTAAGTCTAGTGGTGGTCATTCTTAGATTTTGGTGGCCATTAATTACTTTACAAAGTGGGTAGAGGCAATTCCAACTAGGAGAGAAACTAGTAAGGTTGTCATTGATTTTATTACAGACAACATATTGACAAGATTTGGATGTCCTGAAAGGATAGTGTCTAATAATGCAATGAGTTTCAAATCAGAATAATATATTGATTTTTTTAACAAATATGGCATTCGGATATCTTAATCATCACCTTACCACCCACAAGGAAATGGACAAGCAAAATCAAGCAACAAGAGGTTGATGAAGATTATCAAAAGAGTCCTAGAAAATAACACGAGGGCTTGGGATTCAAAGTTGAAACTTGTAGTTTGGGTAGATAGGGTAACCGTGAAAAAGGCAATAGGATGTGCTCCTTTTGACTTAGTATATTGAATACATGCAAGGTTACCCCAAAACAATCTGATGGAAATGTATAAGTTTATCCAAATTTATGATAATGGCATAGATGATGATATGCAATTGAGGGTTGAAGCATTGATTGAACTAGATGAGATTAGAAGAGAAGCTCATGCTAAAAATACAAAGTTACAACTGCAGGTGAAAAACCTATATAACAAAATAACTACTACAAGAATTTTTCAAGTGGATGATCTGGTTCTGATGTGGAATGCCAAATTAGAAGACAAAGGAAAACATGACAAATTTGATGCTATTTGGCTTGGTCCATATCTAATTCAGAGCAAGTGGGGAGAAGATTCATATTTGCTCCATTAAATAATTGGTGATACTTTTGAATTGCCTGTTCATGGACAATTCTTGAAGCCCTACTTTTCTTAAAGTAGTTGTCTTCCATAAACATTAGATTAGGGCATGTAAATAGTAGAGTAGATTTCCTTTCTGTTTGAGTTGCCTAGTCGAGGTAGCTTCCCATTTTTTTTGTTTTCTCTACAAATGGTTTGCTCTACTTGAGATTCTGAATTCTCGCTTCATTTTAGTGTAATGAATGTCCCAAACCAGAGCCACTGATAGTCCTGCAAAATGACTTAGCAAAAAATTGATGTTCTCCTTAAAATTTTGGTGATTTTGAATTTATTGTGTTCTCTATTATTTTCCTCAGGATTAAGGTTTAGGGTTTATGCATTTTTTATTAAATCTTATTATAAAACCGTTTAAACCTGTTTTAATTATGCATTACTTTTTTCACTTAAAGTTGAGGGTCATCTTGTTGTTGAAGGGGCCATGTTTATTTCCTAAGGCAATGCCTTGTTCGGACAGTCCCTACTTATTTCCCTAAGTCTACCGCATAACGTTTTTAGCCCTGTGGTTGCCCCCCCCTCCTTTAATTCCTAAGATTATGTCTTTTTCATCATCCTAGGCAGGTCCCCTTTTAATATTTTACCAGCAAGCGCTTTATTTTTTCCTTAGTCTGAGCCTTATTATTTTTGTCGATGTCTTTGCGATAAAGATCAAGCTGCTACAGGTTCATCAGTTTGCACGTGCGGTTAATGGATGACAATGTTTTAACTGCAAGCAAAATGGTGCTTGATGGTTAATTGGTTGAAGATTGGTAGTATCCATGGTAGGAAAGGTAATGATCGAGAAGATCTGATCATCCTCACGACCATGCAGACAAAGATGCAAGGAGGATAATCACCGCAGCATCACAAGATGATGCCACGTGTCCAAGGCAGGTTGAGGTAAGCTGATGGTGGGGCTGGTGAGACAACGGTGAGGTGGCGGTGAGTTGGACATGTTGCATCATACCTTTGATGGGACCGCTTGTCATATATGATGGTCAATGTCAAATTTGTTGGCATTTGGATGAAGATTGCATTAATGAAATGTTATGTTGTCATTGATGTCAATTAACCGGTAATAATGTTGATGTAATTTTTTTTTGTAATCGGTAGGAAGAGCTAGTGAAGGGAACTGCAACCGGTAGGTGAATTTGTGGAGGAAACCGGTATTGCTATGAAATAGAGAGATGAACCGGTAAACCCTACCTGTTGATATGATAAACCCTAACCGATGAAGTTTGGTGAATTGGTTGTATTGGTTTATGATTTGGTGATGAGCGGTAATGATTATGAAACATATGCATGTTGTATGAGAAGAGTTTCAAATGGTTTTTGGCATGTAGAGATAACGGTTTTTAACTTAGGAATGAGCAAGTTCATTGCATGTAATGTAAACCACGTGATCAGTTACAAAGTTTGATGAAGCAGTGATCAAGGAGAGGTCAAGGATATCTTGAATGATGTGCAGTGATTGTTATGTAATCCAATAGTCATACTTGAACCGATTTGTTTGTAATTTCTATGAGAGAATGGGGTTTGTGATGTGTTACTGACCTATTGTTTTGTTGAAGAGTTGGCAATTTGTAGTTGAGAGTAAGAGAGTGTGGTTGCCGAACCAGATGATGTATCTATAGTATGTGTAAAGTCATATAGGAGCATGAAAAGGATCTGAACAAGCAAGTGTAGTGCTATTCAAACATATCAGCAAACACCTATTGTTTTCTAACAATTACAATAGTCAAATCCCCTAACTGGGTAAGCTCTAACAAGCTTAGTGTTATTCAAATTCTCTAACCAAGTGGTCCATTATCTTTGATTCCAAATTCTCTACCAAGGTTACTCCTTACAGTGTATTGCTTCTAATAGGGCACTATAGTCAATCCCTTAACCTGGTGGTCCCTAACAGGATCCATTCTTAATAGTACTTATTGTAAAGCTTTAACAGGATTGGCTCCTAACAGGGCGAACTTCAGAAGAGTTCATAATACTTGTGGGTATTCATCCCCACCCTGGTTTTTCCCATTTGGGTTTCCACATCAAAAATATTGTGTCAAGTAGTGAATGTTTTTGTGGTTATGTTTACTATGGTTGAATTGCTTAACTGCTAAATCCACTTTGATATATTATATTAACCGACAATAATCTGAAATGAGGTCTTACTACTGTTAGTAAAGTATTTGAATGATTCAGTTAAATGGTTTGTGAGTTTCAAAGATGTTTTACTATTAGTCTGTTATATCAGTCAACTAGTTTAACTTGTCAGTAATATTGCATTTGAAGTTCAGTGTTTAAACCAATCAGTTTAGAGTTTTCTTTGAGAGGTTGATTTTGAGATTGGTGAAAGTTTATATCATTTTTCCATCTACTAATTCTTCCCCCCTCTTAGTAGTTGACTAGATCCTTATTCTTTCATCATACTATCAATTGGTATTAGAGCTTTTCAAGTCCTCTAAGGTCTAAGCCTAATAGCTTGAGGTAAAGATCTTGTAGAACATGATGAAGAAAGAAGGTCTAAAGTTTAATAGAGAGAACTACATGATATGGAGTGATAGAATGAAAATTTATATCAAGAGTCTAGGAAGTCAATACTGGGAACATGTTGGTACTCAATATGTTGCACCTAGTGGGATTATGACTGATGATCAAAAGAAAGAGAAATAAGAAAACAATCAAGCACTAGAGGCTATTATCATTTCTTTGTCTGATGTAGAGTATGTAGATGTCCATGGTCTAGAGACTGCTTATGAGGTATGGAAGAAACTTGAAGAGATCTATAGCAGTGATGAGCATGTGAAGATTACCAAAGAAGAGAGTCTAAGAGGAAAATTTGATGACATGCGGATGGCTAAAGGTGAGAATATACAACAGTATGGTCAGAGGATCAAAGAGATAGTTGGTGAGATCAAGAGTGTTGCTGGTAAAGTGGAAGATGCCACAATGATTAGTAAGGTGTTGAGAACCCTTCTACCGGTCTACGCTATCCAAGTTGTAGCCATTCATGAGCTAAAATCTATTGACAAAACTAAGGTAACCCTTGACTCTATCATTGGTAAGCTTACTACTTTTTAATTAAATGGTTATGATGGTAGTGTTTAGAAATCTGAATCAACATTTAGAGCTTCAGTTTCTAACCCATCTATGACAAAAAGTAGAGATGTTGGTCATAGCTATGAATCTAGATCCAACAAAGAATTTGATGATGAGGGTGAACTCACAAAGCTGGTTCCCACTTTTTGGTACGTCCTGATTTTTGCTGAAATCATACATTTTTTTAAAAATATAATGATTTAAGCTTTAAGAGGTCCCATTTTAAGTAATTAATTGAAGAGAGTTAAATCAAAGGCTCTTAGATCAAAATTTCTTGGATACAACCTCTCTACTTCTAAATCATACTTGCAATGGACTCTCCTTTGCATCTATCAAATGTTGATAAAAAACCAATTTTACATAAGCTTTTTGGGGGTCAAATTAATTCATTTAAAAGTTTTGTTTTTTTAAATATTTAGTCCTTATTATAAGATTTCCAAATAGTATAACAATTAATATATTTTTGTTTTATTTCTTATGAATGTAGGTTTTTCACTGAACATGAACTTCTTTGTTCAATGCATTGGGAAAAATAGTAAACTAATTCAAAAAAATTCTGAAAAATATCTATACACTAGGTATTGATGTTTTATTTCTAACAAAAAAAAGAAAATTGAATTTTGATATATATAGAACAAGTTATATGTTCAAATGTACACCTATATCTAAATTATAATTAGTTGAACTTCAAAACTTAATAAAATGAAAAATATTCAACATATCACTATCAAACCAACTGCATGCCCTGGGTATTGATGTTACAAACCGAAATTCGAAAGAATTAAGTTTTTATCATTTATAGAAAAAAAATTATGTGTTTCAAGATACACATCACTCTTAAAAAATGTTGTTTGCTGTAAAAAACTACTTTTTGAGGGAGATGGAAAAATCAATAAAATTTTATTCAAACAAATTTGAAAAAAATATATTTAGAATCTACAAACAAGATGTTAAAAATCACTATTTTATATCATCTTCAAATTCTTAACGGTTTAAAAGTTATAGGTGTCGGAAAGTGAAGGTTTTTTTCAAAATATTCATATAAGTGTCAAAGTTGGTCAAAAAGTGGGAACCAGTATTGTGAGTTCACCCATGAATATAGTTTGGTTGAGCTTGAATCATTGTTGGCCAAGCGATTGCCTAGAGGTATCAATAAGTACAGAGGTAAATTACCTTTGAAATGTTTTGCATGCAACAAGATTGGACACATTGCAGCTAACTGTCCTAATGGTGACAATGAGCACAAGCGTGAGAAGTTCAAGAAGTACAAAGGAAAAGGCAAAATAGATTGTCTCATTGCAGTTGATGGTGGTATCACTGATGAGGAATCTGAGGGAGATGCTAGTGAAGACATTGTTTTTGTAGCCATTAAAGAAGAGACATCTGATAAGAAAGAATTGGTTTCTCGCATGGATAATTCTGATGATTGATTTATTGATAGTGGTTGTTCACACCACATGACCGATGACTAGAGCAAATTTCTTACCTTGAAGGAATTTGATGGAGGAGTTGTAAGATTTGGTAATGACTCACCCTGCATGGTAAAAGGTAAGGGAACTATTTCTCTTAATGGAAAGAGCAGTGTAGATGATGTCTACTGGGTTAAAGGATTAAAGCACAATCTTTTGAATGTTGCACAACTTAATGATAGAGAATATCCATTGGAGTTTAAGAATGGAATGTGCAAAATCTATGGGAGCAAGGGTGAACTGATTGCAACCGGCAAGAAGACTAAAGGTAACCTGTTTCACTTGAATCCTAAAGTCAACAACTATTTAATTGCAAAAATAGATGATAGTTGGCTTTGGCATAGGATATTTTGTCATATAAATTTTGATAACATTATTAAAGTGAGAAAGTCCAAGACAGTGAGAGGTTTCCCTCAGTTGGACAAACCGGTTAATGCTCTATGTAAGGAATGTCAGTTGGGAAAGATGACATCCTCAAATTTTAAGAGCAAATATTTTTCAGTGGAACATTTGATATATTTGGTTCATACAGACCTTTGTTGACCAATAAGGACCAAAAGTATTCAAGGTGACATATATTTTATGATCTTCACTGATGATTGCTCAATAATGATGTGGGTTACATTCTTGAAGGATAAAATAGAAGCATTTAGTAAGTTCAAGGCATTCAGGGCCTTAGCTGAAAAGGAAAGTGGTAAGAAGATAAAGTATCTAAGGACTGATCAAGGTGGTGAATTCACTTTTGTGGAATTCACTAGATATTGTCAAGAAAAAGGTATCAAACGACAACATTTTGCAGCGAGGACACCACAATAGAATGATATTGCAGAGAGAAACAACTGGTCAGTTGTTGAAGATGCTAGAACGATGTTGATACAAGGAGGTGTAGCAAAAAATTCTGGAGAGAAGCCGTCAGCATAGCTGTCTACACTATGAATCAGATATTGGTAAAGAGAGGTAAGGATAAGACTCCTTATGAATACTGGTATGGTAGATCACCTAATATCATTTATTTTAAGATATTTGGTAGCAAATTTTTTATTAAGAGAGGTGACTATGTCAGTAAGTTTGAGGCTAAAAGTGATGAAGGCATATTTCTTGGTTACTCCACCAAGAGTGAGGCCTACAAATGTTATAACAACCAGGCACAAAGAATTATTGAGAGTGTTGATGTTCAAGTGGATGAGTATCCTGAAGTCTCAAGGGAAACCAGTGTGGAAAAAAAGGAAGAAGATCCTTGCATTCTGATTTTGGAACTAGAACCGGTGAAGCCAGAAGCTGATAAAGAGAATGTTGTTGTACTTGTTCAACCGGAATAGGTAGATTCAGAAGAAAATGATGATAATGAAGAAGAAGAACCTAAAGATAATGATCATGTTATTCCAAGGTATGTGAGACTCAATCACAATCCTGACTAGATTATTGGAGATAAGGATGCTGGAGTGTTAACCATAAGAAGAATTAGAGAGAATTCTTGCATGATCTCCACTATTGAGCCTAGAACTACTAAGGAAGCATTTGGAGATGATCATTGGATCAAAGCTATGGAGGAGGAGCTTGATTAAATTGAGAAGAAAAACAAATGGACCCTAGTACCCAGACCGGTGAATAAAAATGTGATAAGTACTAAGTGGGTATTCAGGAATAAATTGAATGAAGATGGTGTAGTAGTCTGAAACAAAGCTAGATTGGTTTGCAAAGGTTATGCACAAGAAGAAGGAGAAGACTATGGTGAGCCTTTTGCACTAGTTGCTAGATTGGAGGGTGTCAGGACTTTACTTGCATTTGCAGCATATAAGGATTCAAAGTATATCAGATGGATGTGAAGTCAGCATTTTTGAATGGAATACTAGAAGAAAAAGTATACATTGAGCAGCCAAATGGTTATGCTTTGACTGATGCAAAAGATATGGTATGTAAATTGCACAAGGCACTATATGGGTTAAATCAAGAACCAAGAGCATGGTATGAAAGGTTGCATTCACACCTGATGAAGATGGGTTTTCAGAGAACCAGTGAAGACAACAACATATATCTCAAATCTGAAGGAGATACTGGTTAGTGAAGTGTTTGTGGATGATATCATATTTGGAGGAAATGATGACATGAGCAATGACTTTGCAAATGAGATGAAAAATGAGTTTGAAATGTCTCTATTGGGAGAGAGAAAAATTTCATAGGCTTGCAAATACATCAAATGAAGAGTGGTATTTTCATCACACGGTCTAAATATGTGAAAGAAGTATTGAAGACATTTGGAATGAGTGACTGCAAACCACTTGGGACACCAATGCTTACGGGTTGTAAATTATCTAAAGAATATGAAGCCACATCTGTTGATGAAAACGAGTACATGTCAATGATTGGGAAATTGCACTATGTTGTTCACAGCAGACCAGATATAGCTCATGCAGTTGGTCTAGTTGCCAGATTTTAGAAGAATCCAAAGGAAACACATTTGATAGCAAACAAGAGGATATTCAAATATTTGAAAGGCACTATTGACTATGGATTATGGTATCCATATGCAATAGCTTTGATTTGAAGGTGTATACTGATGCAGATTGGGTAGGTAATGTTGATGATAGGAAAATCACAACCAATGGAGCATTCTTTCTTGGTGGAAGACTTGTTTCATGGAGTAGCAAGAAGCAGAGCTATATATCACAGTCTATTGCTGAAGCTGAGTATGTTGTAGCCTATATGAATTGTACCCAGGCTATCTAGATGAGGCACATTCTGGAAGGATTCAAGATGAAGATTTCAAAACCAGTAACAATCTTATGTGACAATACCAGTGCCATAAATATTTCAAAGAACCCTATTTTGCATGCATGAACCAAGCATATTGAATTGAAGTATCTTTTTTTGAGAGAAAAAGTGCAAAGTAAAGATGTGTTATTGGAGCATGTTTATACCAAGGAGCAGCTTGCATATATCTTTACTAAACCTCTGCCTAAGACTACTTTTGAGTATCTTAGAAGTCAGCTGGGCGTTGTACCCCTACATGAGGTCAACTGAGCATGATGTGGAATACATTAGTCTCGGAGCTACGTGCATAATTTTACAGCAGGATTGGTGTAGAGTGGAGTTATTCCATAGGGGGAGCATCAAGTTGCAGGTTGATGATGCTTAACAGTGAAGTTTGACATTGCATGTTTTACTTTCACTTTAGCATTGTTGTCAAAGGGGGAGAATAAATATGTGATTATGGGGAAGAATAATTGTATGATTGATAGAGAGAAGGTATATAGCCAGCTACCAGTTGAAGACAAGGAGAGTACATGGTAAAATGTAAACCAGGATTCCTATTCACAATCATAGCAATCAAGGGTATTGATAGTTGTATTTCCATAAATGCCAAAGGGGAAGATTGTTGGCATTTGCATGAAGATTGCATTAATGAAATGTTATGTTTTCATTGATGTCAATTAACCGGTAATAATGTTGTTGTAATATTGTTTTGTAACTGGTAGGAAGAGCTAGTGAAGGGAACTGCAACTAGTAGGTGAATTTGTGGAGGAAACTGATATTTCTATGAAATGGAGATATGAACTGGTAAACCCTACCTGTAATGCCCCACTAGGAACCCTAAAGAAAAACAACACAACTAGGCAACTAAAGGATGAAATAATTTATTTTTTTAAAGATTAAGTGCATTAATTATAACAATTGCATGTTTAATAACACAATGGAAGTCTAACACATGATTTCCTAAGGGTTACCAATGAAGATTAATTCGTAGATTATATTAACACCATGGTTAATCCAATTGTCCATTTAAATAGGTAAATTAAATGCTTATGATTAAAACTACACATACATCTAAATTCCAAAATGAAAGAATCAAAGTATTCCATGCATTAAATTTATCCATAAATCATTTATACATAAGATCAAAGCAATTGAATTTAACATACATCCCACTGACATAATATTACAATATCCACAAATACATGGCTTCCAATAGTACCATGGATTACAAAGTTACAATATCAAGGTTACATAAAAGTCTGATACAATGACCACAAGATCTCAACTGAACAATGATCACGAACAAGAGTTGGTACATGAACCATGAACCAAGAAACACCAGCGAAGCCTTTCCTTGCCTGAAGATACAATCCAAAACATCTGATGGGAAGTGGCACTACCACCTGACCATGTGATCCCGAAATGGAACCACCCCACCATGCTAGGAGATAATAGAAAACCTTCAAGCAAGAAAAATAAGACAAGTACGAAAGGACTACAAGAATCCGCAAACATCCATGTGACTCAACTCACAAACACTAGTGACTCTAAGGAGAGAGTGTCATCGCATAACTTGATGGTTACCATGGTAGGCCTCCTAGGTCCCAGCTCTCTATCCTGGTAACCTCTCCCGGCTTCTGGCTCCAACTAAGTCTCATGTAGACCCTACCAATCCTTTTGTGAAGACAAGGTGGTAAGTTTGCCATTCCAGGCCTTCTTGTAACATTATGAGCCCTGTACAAGCACTACACCTATGCACGAGGTACATTATCTTAATTAATATTTATTTCACTCCCCCCTAATATATAATTAGGTTATCACTTTTTAACTGACTTTCGATGGGTTATCCTGTCATCCACTTCGAGCATGGCCCCCGCTCGAAAGCCACTCTCTCTCATAGGACACTAACAGAAAAGGTCTCTCTACGAGATCTATGGCGAAACAGACAACCATAACTAATCCTGACAAACCACAGGTGAAGGATACACAATCATTAACCCAAGATTGACTATTTGGACAAAACACACAATGACTCACATCAATAAGGTTATACAACAACACCTGACCAAGGAGATATAATAACATAGGACACAATGACAACTCAACCAAAATTGCAACAGAATTAAGCTTGATTGTAAACACCACTTACACAAGATCCTAATACAGACAATCTTTTATTTAAGCAACCAAAAGCATAAATAACTTGCAATTAAAGATTTTCCAAAAAATAAGAAAATGCAACTATATTAATACAAAGAAATCATTTTTGTCATTTGTCCAATAAGGTTAAATCAATCACATAAAAATTAACCCCTTAATTATATGTTCATGATTACTTTATAAATAAACTCGATTAGATTGTATCAATAATCTAAATTAAATTAAAAATTAAAAATTATATATAATAATATAATATAATTACATAAATATATATATTCTATGAATATAATATTATATAATTATATCATATTAAAATATATAATAAAAAGATGATTTAATTTGAAATATCTTTCATTTCTAAAATAACATAATTAAAACCACAAAAAATACTATATATATATATATATATATATATATATATATATATATATATATATATATATATATATATATATATATATATATATATATATATATATATATATATATATATATATATATATATTACATATTAAAAATTAAATAAAAGAAAGAAACCAAATTTATAAACTTCGGAGAGCAATTTTAAAAATAGATGACGCAGTTTTTTTTTTAAATTATTTTTTTTTTTAATTATTATTTTTTTAATTTTTTTTTTAATACAATAATCTAAAACAAGTAAATTCTGTTTTCACCCAAAATTTATTTCCAATCAAATTTATTTACAGGGAAATTAATTAATACATAATTTCTTCAAAATAATATAATAAAACAATTTCCCTTAACTTTTAATAATACAATAAATTCAATTATTAATAAAATTTATTTCTATAATAACTAATAATATCACAGAGATACAAAAATATTAAAAAGGACTACCATAGCCAAGTAAAAAAATCAAACAAGAGGGAATATTTTCTCTGGTAATTCCATTCCTCCCAAATCTTGCAATTTTCATGCACAATAAAAATCTTGGCGAAATTTGCCATAATAACTTTTCCCAATCTTCTCAAAATTTTAATCTAAAAACACCCAGGAAATAACTTATTTCCATAAACCAAAAATTAACTTTAGGAATGAACTTTAGCCAAGAACAAGAAATAATCAGACAAGATTTAGATTTGACAAACATCTTAACACACACATAATTCAAAAAGACAGAAGAAGTAGAAATATTTTCTTTTAATATTGGTTCTCTTCTACCAATTTCCTGGAAGAAATTTGTAGAAGAGAACCAATCCTTCAACAAGCTTCCAAATAAATTTCTCTTCACCTAAATCCCTGACCTGTTTCCTCTGTATCCCTAAAATAAAGACCTATTCCCCTTTTAAACTAAAATTCTAGGTTGAATATCTTTTTCTCCAAAAACCTAAATTTAGTAATAAAAGCAATTTTTTTTTTTTTTTCTAATTTTCTAACAAAAAGATAAGTTAACATGCAATAATTAAAAATTATTTTTCTTTCTTTTCTTTTCTCATGCAAATTAATTAATTTTCTAAATAAAGAACTTAAATCAATACTTCAATTCTAATTAATTCTTTTATTCATTCATTTATTTATTCTTTTATTCTTTTATTTATTTAAAATCCTAGGAAACAATAAATGAAATTAATCTAATTTATTTTTCACTAAAATTTAAATAAAATATATTTCTAATATCATGCAGCTTGCAACTTGATTTATTAACTTCTTTTAATTAATTAAATTTATAATCTCAATGCATACATAATTCAACTATGAGATAACTCCATAAACTTAATTAATTAATTAAATCCACTAAAACACACAAAGTGAACAAACCTCAAGCAAATACCCATAAAAAGATCAAACAACAAAATACAAAGGCCGAACAAACTGACAGGACGACCAACTGACGACACTCACACGAGTGTAACTGAGTAAAACTAGGGTCAACTACTATCTCCTCCACTTCCATCAGAAAATATAAGGCATGCTCAGACCTGTGAAGCCAAGTGGAGATGATACCCCGTACCTACCCGATACTTGTACCAGCAATATCTTGCATCACCTAACCACACATGCATATATACAATATAGAAAACATGGCATACACACCGATGAAGGAGAATCGCGACGTTCCCTCTCTCACCGAAATGAGTGAAGGAAAATCATCCCCTTGCATCTAATACACTCGCAGACACACAACATATAATTACACATTGCATAGATAAAATAAAGTGTCAGTACATTGCAATAATCCATAAAATACCATAAATCACAAATACTGAAATATTGCAAATAAATTATGCATCTCATATCCAAATAAAGAATGAAATAATGTCATATAAGTCTAAATAACACATCATGGTAATGTATCCACTGAAAGTAAACAATAATAAAATATGAGTCTAATAAGTTCAAATGAGGAAGGGTACTACACTACCTGTTGATATGATAAACCCTAACCGATGAAGTTTGGTGAATCAGTTGTATTGGTCTATGATCTGGTGATGAGCAGTAATGATTATGACATGTATGCATGTTGTAAGAGAAGAGTTTCAAATAGTTTTTGGCACGTAGAGATAATGGTTTTAATCTTGGGAATGAGCAAGTTCATTGCATGTAATGTAAATGACATGATGAGTTATAGAGTTCGATGAAGCGGTAATCAAGGAGCGGTCGAGGATATCTTGAATGATATGCAGCGATTGTTATGTAATCCAACAATCATACTTGAACCAATTTGTTTGTAATCTCTATGAGAGAATTAGGTTTGTGATATGTTACTGACCTATTATGTTGTTTATAAGGTCAATGAGTTGTTTTGTTGAAGAGTTGGCAATTTGTAGTTGAGAGTAAGAGAGTGTGGTTGTCGAACCAGATGATGTATTTGTAGTATGTGTAAAGGCAGATAGGAGCATGAAAAGGATCTAAACAAGCAAGTATAGTGTTATTCAAATAGATCAGCAAACCCCTGTCATTTTCTAACAATTACAGTAGTCAAATCCCCTAGCCAGGTAAGCTCTAACAACATTAGTGTTATTCACATCCTCTAACCAGGTGTTCCATTAGCTTGGATTTCAAATCCTCTACTGAGGTTACCCCTTTAAAGGGTATTGCTTCTAATAGGGCATTATAGTCAATCTCTTAACTGGCTAATCCATAACAAGATTTGTTCTTAACAGGACTTATTGTAAAGCTTTAATAGGCTTGGTTCCTAACAGGGTGAACTTCAAAAGAGTTTAGAATACTTGTGGGTATTCATCCCCACCATGGTTTTTCCCATTTCGGTTTCCACGTCAAAAATATTGTGTCAAGTGGTGAATATTTTTGTGGTTATGTTTACTATGGTTGAATTGCTTAGCTGCTAAATCCACTTTGATATATTATGTTAACCAGCAACAATTTGAAATAAGGTCTTACTACTATTAGTAAAGTATTTGAATGATTCAGTTAAATGGTTTGTGAGTTTCAAAGGTGTTTTACTATTATTCTTTTATAACAGTCAACCGGTTTAACTTATCAGTAATATTGCATTTGAAGTTCAGTGTTTAAACTAGTCAATATAGAGTTTGCTTTGAGAGGTTGATTTTGAGATTGGTGAGAGTTTATATCAGTTTTCCATCTACTGATTCATCACCCCTCTTAGTAGTTGACTGGATCCTTATTCTTTCATCATACCATCAAGATTTACCAATATTGTTCGTGCGATCCGCCAACATGGAAATGATTGACAACTGAGATTCAAATTTGATTTAAATTCAAATGGAGCTATGTTTACACTCGCACGAGTAGTAATGGTGGATAGGATGTTGACAATTCACTCCAGAAAGCAATTAAAGGAATTTTCTAAGTCATTTGGAGCCACCAAAGCATTCAGAAGAGATCGAAGAGCAATTATAGAGATGAAGGATATTTGAACGAGTTCTTGCAGTGTGAAATTAGGGTTTTCTGGTATGTTTGAAGTAGTAAGTTCATCTGAGTTTCCCACCTTTGTTTTAAAGAAATTAGAGCTATGAATTGCACATAAATTGTAGGGAAAGGATTGTAAGTTGTTCTAGGGTTTGAGATTAAATAGAAAAAGGTAAGAATTTGTTTGAATTGTTGCTGCACTTAAATTTTTGTGTTGGCCCTAGTCTTTTCTTCCCGGATTTAGAATTATAGTAAAAATCCTAGTTTAGGAATTGACACCTCAGAGAAATCATTTGGGTAAAACAAAATACTTGAAAATAAATCTTTATGATGATTTCTTAGATCAATTGCAAACTTTGACAAATGACAGATATCAGGGATAGAGGTTCGTGAATGATAAAACCCTAGGTGAGGGTTTGGTAGATAAAGCTTTTAACATGGCAGATACTAAGGTGCCTATGTCTGGAGTTGACATGTTCAAATTGTGGTTCGAGTAGAGGAATCTAGCGTCTCCATTTTCTAGTGCATGGTAGTATGACCTAGGCATATTGGTGGTAACTAATGTATTCATGGATGTTTATTTACTTAGAGTAGTTGCAGATAGATATGACCCAATTCGGAGAGTTATAAGAGGCAATGAGGGAGAAGTTTTGCTATCTATCACAAGAGAGGAATTTGAGGAGGTATTTGATTTATATGAGTCATCTGCTTTCTTGGTACCTATATATTTAGAGGAGTTAAAGGTAGAGTACTAGAGAATGAAATTTTTTATCAGACCTAACCTCCTTCCAACCCATTTGGCGAAGGCAGGTGAAACAAATTTTTATGTTGGCCCTAGTTTAGTCAAGCCATTTCCAATTGATGTCTTTGCCCCATATTTCAAAGAACCATTTTATTCACTGTGTCAAATATTAGGATTCCATCCTATTATAGTTATCCCTATGGAATTCATGCACTTGGCAATTTAGTTTCAACATCTCGATTTCACAATGGTTTTTGACTATGCCCAATACCTTCAAGACAAGATTCCTGAGGGGCTACAAGACATTAAGAATGGTGTGTTGGATAGCCATTTATTTTGGTACTCATTTTTGATGCACATGTTCTTGTACATGAATGGAGATTATTTTGAAGGCACCATGAATTTAAGAAGAACAGTTGGTGGTGAAGAAATGCAAGTGCAACTTTGGAGTATGGATATGTCTTGGGATAGACCAAAAGCTAGTTTTGTCAGTTTTGACAATTGTTTTACATCCAAATTAAGGGAAAGATTGACAGTGAATCCACCTAGGATTCCAACACAGTTTCATGATTTTCTAAGACCTAACAAAAGGATGCCACTTTTGAGAATTGAGCATAATTGGGGGGATGTTATCCCCTACCCTGTTAGCATGATGATTAGAGTATATGGTTTTCCTAGTGAGCCTCATGTTTTGCCTTTTCATGTACCTTTTAGATTGGGATTTGCAAAGGTAATTTGGCAAATTGGGTGGATTCATGATAAAGAATTGAAAGGGAGAGGTAAAGGATCCATTTTCCCTTATTACACAGTCATCCCATTATTTGTGATCACTAGGGGAGGGTGGATTCATTTTGATAAATTGTTTCAACCATATCACATGGGGGTCAGCTCAGCCAGACATAGTGACCTTGAAGGTTTCTATAATTTGTTCAGGACCAAAATCAAAGGAGGTCCACTTCCCCATGAGCATAATTTCCCTATGGATATAATCAGGAATGAATTTGATTTTATGGTTCAGGATGAGAAGAAATAAAAGTGGGTTGCTTATAGGAAACTGTGGAGTGTTGTTCAAAGGATGGATCCAAGTTATGAACCATTAATAAATTTTCTCCCATTCATTGCTAAAATTAATTTTTTGATGAATAACTTTGAGGAAGTGATGCTTGCTCTAAAAGATAAAAGAATTAGACTAGAAGAAATTCATGGCAAGAAAATTGAGAGAAGACTACAACAGGCTCCAACACCACAGGAAGAAACCCTACTACAACAAATGAGAAGAAGACCACCAAGCCCACTACCTCTACTTCCACAGAGAAATGATACATTAGAAGAGCACAGACCTATCAAATTACCTTCAGCCAGCTAAAGAGAAAAGAGAAGAAAATAATGAAGATGAGTCACCCCCTAAAATGCAAGCAAAGCCACCTTAGGGGATTAAGATAATTGATCTTGAGGAACCTAATAGAGTCCCTTCACCACCACATATGCCCCTTTCACTTCCAAGATAGGTAGAAGAACAAGTTGTTGAATGAATGGAGGAATCACATGTTGAAGAACAACAAGAGGAGGATACTATTATTGTAACATATGAATATTTGCAAGTTACTATTCCTCTTATGCCAAGGCCTTTAGAGTTAGATTTGACTCCTTTGGATATCCAAGGCAAAGCTTTTAGAGATTTAAGAAAAGAGGCTTGTGACAATTTTATTGAAGATGAGGATTTTGTACAAAGCCAAGCCTTCTTGCAAATAGTATGAAAAATGAAAATTGATGAATCCAAAAGAAGATGTGAAGAAAGGAAAGCTCAAAATCCAAATAAAAATGATTAGGAGAATCAAGATGAAGTAAAGGATAAGATGATGGAAGAATTTAGGAGAATCACTGTTGAAGAAGGCATAAGAATCATCAGCCAAGCAGGGGTCTTAATTCTGCTTGAATGGGATATTGTTGATGTAGTGGCTTTTGATGCTATCAGAAAATGAAAGCAATAGACTTTTAATTCGGAAGAAGAAGTTGGATTGACACTGAAAGGATTTTAATTTCTACAAGATTATGCCACACTAGCCATTTGGTCATTGGAACAAGGACCTAGAAGACCTGATATAGGTGATATTAACCCAAAATTTGAGGGGAAGTTTAATAGTTAATAGAGTTGCAAATACATCAAATATGGAAGCTTCAAAGTTAGCTATGGATACAACCAAATTGGCCCATGAAACTGCTAAGAGAGAAGAGACAGAGAAGCAACAACTTATGAATAAGTTTGAACATCTTTTTGCTGAAATATAACAATGTGCAATAGAGGTGTATTGAGTTGTAGTCTAAGGTTCAAATTCTAGAACATAAACAATTGGAAGAATCCACTATTGCCCTTGCAACTAGTTTGGTTCCTTCAACATCAAGGTCTTCTCATGTCACCCTTGTTGATTTAGCAATTCAATATTCTTAATTGGTGCCACTTGTTGAAGAACCAACCAGGTCAACTGATTGAACAAGAGCTCAGTTGTTGGAGAAAATCACAAAATTGGAGATTAAGCTGAAGGAATCAAGGGATCAATCTGCCTTTGAGAAAAGATAAATAGTTGGCTCTGTGTTAACTCATTTGAATAAAAAATTGACAGTAGATTAAACAATATTAATTCATTATATTCTTTATTGTTTGAAGCTATAAAGAATTTTGATCAGGATAAAGAGGTGGTAATACCCTTGTTTACGAAATGGTTACAGAGGGCTAATGAGCTTAGACTAATGCCTATGGCTTCTAAATATCATGCTGAGAGGCCACCTACACTTCAACCAACCTATTTGTTTAATTTAATGCAAGAATTACAAATCCTACCAGAAAGCATAGAGACAAAAATAAGAGTTGATGAGGAGCTTCAGTGGGTTAAGTGATACACTTTTGTCTGGGATTTTGGATGAGAATGGAGCAACAACAAGGAAAATATAATGCAGGAAGTGTTCTGGTGAAGAATTTATTTTTGTCTTGGTTGTGACATTCCTCAAAAGGAATATTTTGTAATAAAATAATGTATGTCCAACCATTTTGATGACAAGTGTCTCCTCTGGCACAAAGCTTGTTTGCTCACTTATTTGTTATAAAAAGGAATTCAAGGCCAAGAGACAAGGTTCTTGTTCAAGATATGTATTGAGTTTTTGAAATCAAAGTCATAGGTTCTATTAGCAAGTTTTAGGTGAAAATGAGAAAAGTGTAAAGCCTTTTTTAGAGAAAAAATAGAATGAGTCTCGTGTTGTATTTTGTGCAGATTTTGAAGGACTAGATTGTATGCTATCTTATAAAAGAGATAGTTTTTAAATTAATGAAATAGAATCCAAACCTATTTCTCTCCATTGAATGATTCTACTATCTTTTGAATGAAATATAATCAAGGGTTTCTTTCATTCATTGCATTGTTATGATGTATGTGATTTTTGTTTCTGCTTTGATCTAAGGGATCATTAAATGCTTAAACAAAATTTTAGAGTGGCAGGGCTTGTGCAAGGATTTTGATAAGTAGGTCAGGTTTGGGTCATAGTAGAGATATATTGTAATGCAATATATTCTTAGTTTAGCATGCTATCATATCAATTCTATTGTGATTCATCTTACATTTCAGGAATTCAACTTCCCAATGGAATAAGGCAGTGGTTATAGCTTGTCTTAGTCTTTACAGTCAGTTTTGTGCTTTGTTCATCTACATTTTCTATAAATTGTTATTTGTTAGAATATATTTTGTTTAATGTCTGTTATTGTAAGTTTTCTCCATCTTACGCTCCAACAAGTTGATGTATATAAGATTGTCTGCTTTGTTTTAGTGAAGTTTTGTGAAAATGGCACATAGATCATGAATTCACTAAGGGATCACCCTCTCGAGTTTTGCAGAGCCCAAAAGTGTAGAAGAATTTGTTGAATCCTTGTCAGTTGGTCCAAGTTCTAGATAATTTTAATTATTGGAAGTGATTTCTCCATAGATATTTGATGAATCAACCCGGTTTCTGCCTTTTGCAGTGTAGACCCTTTGGGGAACCAACACATCCAAAATGTCATTTAAATCCTTTTTAATCATAGATGATAGCTCTATCAATGCTTTGCTAAAAAATATTCATATACTATACAACTGCTTCCTCAATAGCCCAATGATCTCTATCATCAAAATTATCATAATATACAGGTAGATTTTTCAAGTTCCCTTATTTTATCACTTCATCAATTATTTCATTTACTATCTTTAGAGGGACAACTACATAAGTACCTTTTTGTTTTCCCAACTTTAGACCCTAATCCAATTTCGATTTCTTCTTTTTTCTCACTTTGGCCTTAGCAGATGGCTCACTTTGTGTTTTAGGATTTTTGGCAGGTTGAGATTCATTGGATGGGGGCTTTCTTACTACCCTAGCATAGGTAGCAATCTTCTTCACCTCACGCACTGCATCGTTAAAATAAATTTCCTCCTCTATAGTGGCTATAACATATTCCCTTTGGGGCTTCTGCTTCTGCCTCTTCTCTGCTCCACTAGTTGATGATGATTGAGGCTTGGGTGTGTTAGATTCAATGACAGTCCCAAAGACACTGAGAGGGGGGTGAATTAGTGTCTAACCAGTTAGTAAAATATTTAAACTTATTTATAACTTTGTGACCCAAAATAGTGTATCGGTAAATAAGAATTAATGCAATAAACATAAATAATAGAGACAACATAGAAACACACCATAACACAAGATATTTAACGAGGAAACCCAGTGTGGTAAAAACCTTGGTGGGATTTGTGACCCATAATATTTACTCATTGGCCAATGAATAAATACTACTTACAATAAGGGGCCTGCACATGCAGGGAGGTCAACAGCCTAGAGCTCACTGCTCAATAAAGAGTCACACTGACTACAAAAGTGGATTATCAAATCCAATACAACGTACTGCTCAAAACAACATCTCTAATGTCAGATTTAGTACCGATTTAAGCTTAGTCAATAACCAAAACCTTCATTGTCAACTGTATCACCTTATACAATAAAATGTCTCCCCACACACACCAAAATGACTTATGAGATCTCATACATATATGAGTCTTTTACAATATACCATGTTGGCTTACAAAAGATAATTATGTTACAATAAAAAAAATTTTATCCCATGTTGGCTAGAGTGTTGGTATGCTTTGTTGCCGATGTAATATGAATGCCGGTGTAAGTGCATGTCGGTGCCAGTGTATGAAGTTTGTGATGTTGGCATGTAGAAACCAATTGTCGGTGACTTGCTAGTTGGTTGCCATTAATGACAACATCAACTATTCTCATAAGAGTGTAGAATGCCAACAATCTCCCCCTTTGGCATTGATGGAAACACTCATGAGAAAAATCAAAACTGTTATCCAAAACTAAAATCCAAAAAGATGTGCTCCCCCTGAGCAAGTGATCTCCTCATACATGCATTTTTCTCTTCACTACTCCCCCTTTGACATCAATGATAAAGGATGTCATAAATAATCAAAAGAGTACAAAAAATGCTACCTCAAGGTCTGTAACCGGCTGGTTACAATCTGAAAGATGTCTACCAAAAACATATTCAAACTCTGCATAGACTTGTTACTGTCATTTAAAGTTGCCTCTGTCTGCTGGATCATACTCGTGAGATAGTGCATTTGTTGCTCTGGTGATTGTTCTCCTTGAACTGTTGCCTTAGATATTTCACCTCTCTGAGTAATCAAATTATCCATCCTCGAACCAATTTTATCCTTTAGTTCCTGGGCATTAGACCTTATTCTTGCCTTCTCTTTCTCAAGTTTTTCTAACTTCTCCTCAAAAACTGATATAAGTCCGGATGAACCTATTATATTGTCCATAATGTCATCAATTTCCTTTTGTGTCTTTTTTTATCTCATCATCAATGTCCTCAGTCAAACAATGAGGTTTACATGCTTCCTTATATAACTCCTTATACTCCAAAATTGCAGAATTGAGTACCGGTAAAAGTGTATCCAAGTGATCAGTACATTTCTTTATGGTGTTTTCAAAGAATGTATTCTTCTCTTTTTCAACTCTCTCCTTTATGGTATCCTCATTCACCTTATCTATAGTTATTACATTATCAACAATAAATTTGGACAATGTGTCCAATTTCCCTAAAGAATCATTTATGTGATCTATCTTACAATTGGGTGCAATCATCTTTAGAATGGGTAATGTGTTATCAATTGCAATAAATGCTAAGGCATTGCAATTAGTAATCCTTTTAATTGAATACAAAATTACCTCTGTGATATTAGTAGGTCTTAATTCACCTGTAGATGTGTTTGGTTCTATTGTAGGTTTCTTCTCAATAGATGTCTGACCAATCACCTTAATTATATCTTCTTTGTTTCCATCAGATGCATCCACTTTCCTTGTATTTTCCTCTGGTGGATCTGTCTATGTTTGTACTTCTACCTTTAATGGTTTCTTAGTCTTATTAGGATTCTCTACTACTATCGGTGTCACAGACTCAACATGAACCTCTGCCTCAGATTATTTCTCTGTTAGTACCATTGTCGGTTCCTCAGATTCTTGTGGCCCTGTGCTAGCTAACTTATCCTCTATTTGTTTCTCACTCTCTGGTTGCTCTGTTTGAGCTGGTATCTCAATTTCCTGAGAGTCAACAGTTTGTGTTGGTTTCTCTAAAATCTTGTTGTCCTCAACACTATCTTCCTTAACCTCTAAAGTATCTTTATCCACAAAAATGTTTACCTCTTGAGTATCTACATTCATGGTAAAGAGTATCTCTGACTTAGGGTTAGTATTACCGTGTGTTAAACCTTTAGTAGCTATATTCGGTGGATTAGTTGTATGAACCGGTGATGAAGGTGCTAATGGAGGGGTGTCTTGGGTTGGTGGAGGAATATTATCTGTTATTTTTATGGAGGGTACACCGCCTACTTTACCTTTACCTTTGTCCTTTTGATATACTTTGAATGTTTTGTCCATTTTAGGTCTTCTTCTTTCCTTTTGCTTTTCCTTCTCTACAAAGAATATGTCCCATTTATCTACAGTCTCATTTGCAATTTCTTTTACCCTTCCAGCCATCGGGCTCACTTGCCAGTGTCCACTAACAAATACTAACTGGTTTGATTTAGAAATAAGTTTATCTATGTCTTCTTTAGAATTTACTGGATGTATAGCTAAGAGTGCTTCAACTTTCAACTTCTTGTCCAGTTCAATTACAGATAGCCTTTTGGCTTCCAATCTCATGTATAAATCATTTGGAATCTCATCAATCACTTCTATCAAAACTTTCTTGTAAATGTCCAAGTGTATAATAATGCTTTCTTCAATTGTACTTCTATCAGAATCATTGGAAGAATTATGCCATTTATTTACATTAGACAGATTACCTTCCTTTGTAATTTTATTCAATATATCATTCAGTGTGGGGCTAATCGGTGTCTATTTCTTCTTAGGTGTAAGTTATTCTTTGGTTCCCTAACTACCTATTGTTTCTTCCTCAGTGTCCTCATTTTCTTAGGTGAAGGAGAGGGTACCAGTGAGGGTTTTCTCTTCCTTTCTACTCTTTTAAACTTAGTAGCCTTACCACTATCAGTATTGGAGGAGGTTACAACCGGTGAAACATGTGCTTCAGGTAGCAATCCTTCAAGTTCACTTGCTGATATACCACTGATATTCATGACATTTTATTTGATTTCTTTGACCTTCTTGGAGGAATCTCTGATAAAATTTTCTCTTCTTTTTGTCCTTTTCTGCATAGATATATTGCTCTCTATAGTTTTTGCATTTCCAAAGAATTTCTCATATGGCTCTCTTGGTGCATCAAGTAGAGCTTTAGCATATGTTTCCAGAACAGATAGGTCTACCTCATAACCCATCTCAATAACCCAAATAGTTCTAGGGATTACTTCTTCCATGCAAGTTTCATCTCTCTTAATCACAAAACAAATTTCCTTGTCATATTTGTCATTTATGCTATGTGGTAGTCTCTCTCTTTCTCTCATCTTAGATTGAAATGTTTTGAAGTAGTCTGTGATGTTTTTAACATTGTTAGTGCCCATATCGATGAAAGCATCCTATATCTGTCTTCCTACCGGGATGTCATAGCCAAAATCCTTGTGACCTATGTCGAGTATCTCTTTGGTAAAGTACAACATTAGGCATACTAGAAGGTTTCCAAAATGGAAAGTACCTTTCTTGTCTCCCTTAATCTTCTTTAGGTTGTTAATTAATTCATCTTTAAGCCATTCACACACATCAATCTTAGCATTATTATTCACCGTCTCATATGCACTGTGAATATATAAGCTAGAAACAAAATTTAGTCTATTTGCATGAGTTGCTTTGTATCTTAGTACCATACTCACATATCTCACATTGATATCCTTAACATCATTCACTCTAAGTGACCTGCTATCATATGTGGCTCCAGTTAAATCCATAACTCCCTTGTTAGGTATCTTCTTGGTTTTATCAGGCCTAATACTGGTTGAAGGTAAACCAGTAACTATCTTAATTGCATCCTTGGTTATCTTGCAAACTGACTCTAACCACATGAATTCACCATGGACTCTAATCAATACAAGTCTAACAACTTCCACAATTTTATTTTCAGGTTTGATCACACCATTTTCATCGGTAATAACCTCATTGAATATCTTCTTTGGATTCTCTGTCCCTAGGTTTTCTATGTTGCAATGTATGTAGATTCTAGGGTCTTCTGCAAATGCTACACCTTTTAGAATTTTTGAAAAAGCTCCTACAGAATCATCTTGTTTCTCAATCTCAGGGATAATCTTGAATATGAGTCTAGGGTGTTTGACATTTTCCACAATAACAAGTTTTGCAATAAACTCCGGAATAGAAGATGAGGAAGCCATTTCAAAGATAAATACCTCTTCATAGAAGTTTTGAATGCCTGAAAATTACTTTGCAACTTTGCCTTAGAATTCCCTTTCTTAGTTTCATGCTCTCTGATCATTTGAATGCTCAGTGAGTTTAAAATAAGGGTTTCCCAGTGCTTTATAGCCAATAAAATTCTTAAAACTGCATTAAATGCTCGCTGACTAAGTGAAAACTTAACACATCTGCCGATAAAGAAGAAATGTATCTTCTCACCATCAACCGAGGGTAGAATGCATGATCTTCAACTTGCTACAATACCCCCTAAGGATTATTCCTCAGATGAAGAATCTCCTACTGGTGGAGGATTACTCTATTCTACCAATGCAGAGATAGTTTCATCAGTTTTCTGATCACTCTTCTTAATCCATTGTTTTGAAAATTATTGCTTTACTTCATCTACCTTTTCTTTTCCCTTCAAACTATATCCTTTGTTGTTTGCCGGTGTATACTTGCTTCTACAAAATTTTGCAATATGTCCAATCTTGTTGCATGCATACCAAGTTACATTATTCCTCTTAATAGCCTTTCCATATCCTTGACCGATTTGTGATTTGCATTGATTAGATAAATGTCCAAATCTTCCACAAACATAGCATTTCACATTCATTCTGCAATTTTCTAAATTATGACCAACTTTGTTGCATTTGGAACATTGACCGGTGGGTGAGTTTGTATTCTGATTATTTCTAAATCTACACTGATTTTCTCTGTGACCATACTTGTTGCAACTAAAACATTTCCCATTAAATTTATAAGCATTAGGTTGTCTTACCGATTTGTTCTAATATTGATTGTTTGCAATACCAAAACTTTCTCTATGTTCAAATACAAGTCCATTTGTATCTCCATCAGGTTTTTGTATTTTTAAGCATGTCATCAAGTTCTTCTGAACTTTTCTTGAATTTTTCTTTTGTGTTTATTTGTAGTAACCAACTCATTTTCCAAAATTCCAACTTGTCTCACAAGCTCAACTTTATCATGCTGCATGTGAATCAGATCTGTCTTTAGCATATCATTTTCATGACCAAGTCTTAGATTTTCATTTCCAGCATCATTAAGTCTCCTAGTCAAGTCTTCTTCATTCTTCTACTTGTCTTCAATATCCTTACATAACCTCATAGTCATATCTTTCATTTCATTCTTCATATTACTGTTTTCTTGTCTCAATTTATTTGCAATGTCTCTAAGAGTCTCTTTTTCATCATCATCATTCTGCATCTTCTCATGAAGTTCCTTTCTCTTATTTTGTGCTATAACCAGATTTTCTTTAAGTCCTTTAATGAATTCCTTAGCAGTCCTCAGATCATCTTCAAGTTTGATAATCTTCAATTTTTCTGCATCAAAATCTACTAGAGCTCCTTCCAACTGTTTTCTTAAGTTCTTCATCTATACAGATGTCAAAAATCTGTCTCAAGTTGTTAGGCAAATAGAGGACCAGGCTCTGATATCAATTGTTAGATTCAATGATAGTCCCAAAGACATTGAGAGGTGGGGGGGGGGGGTGAATCAGTGTCTAACCAGTTAGCAAAATATTTAAACTTATTTATAACTTTGCAACCCAAAACAGCGTACCAGTAAATAAGAATTAATGCAGTAAATAGAAATAATAGAGACAAAATAGAAACACATCATAACACAAGCTATTTAATGAGGAAACCGAGTGTGGCAAAACCTCAGTGGGATTTGTGACCCACAATATTCTCACTGGCCAATGATTAAATACTACTTACAATAAGGGGCCTGCACATGCAGGGAGGCCAACAGCCTAGAGCTCACTACTTAATAAAGAGTCACACTAACTACAAAAGTGGACTATCAAATCCAATATAATGTACTGCTCAAAACAACATCTCTAATGCCAGGTTCAGTACTGGTTTAAGCTCAATCAATAACCAAAACCTTCGTTGTCAACTATATCACCTTATACAATAAAATGTCTCATCACACACACACCAAAATGACTTATGAGATCTCATACATATATGAGTCTTTTACAATATACCATTTCGGCTTACAAAAGATAATTATGTTACAATAAACAAAATTTTATCCCATGTCGGTTGGAGTGCCGGTATGCTTTGTTGCTGATGTAACCTGAATGCCGGTGTAAGTGCTTGTCGGTGTTGGTGTCTGCTGGTGTATAAAGTTTGTGATGTCGGGCATGTAGAAACCAATTGCCAGTTGGTTTCCATCAATGAAAACATCAACTATTATCATAAGAGTGTATAATGCCAATAGGTGGAGGGACAAGCTTCTGCACATCAGAGGTAGAATCTAACTTTTTGGGTCTAGGCTTGGTCTGCTTGGGAGGAGTGGAGACTAGCTTAGTCTTAGGCTTCACTATGTCTTCCTCCTTCATTATGTTCTTTTCCCTAGCCCTTTACACAAATTATTTAGTTATACCCATCTGATCTGCAAGTTGTTCAACCTCTTTTCTAACCTTCCTCTTCCTACCAGGCTCAGTAATTTTCTTATGTGGGTCCAAGTCTTTTCCCTTGTAAGTGCCAAATCTTTCCTCCTTTTCATCCATCAGTTCACTGAGAAGGTGTTGAGCATATGCATCAAGTGTGTTTTCATCTACCTCATACTCCATGGGCATGATCCACACTATTTTGGGCTTGACTACTTCCATATGGCATTGGTCCTTGTTGACCATGAAGCATACAGTGTTTTCATATTTCTTCATAATTTCTTTTAGGATCCTCTCTCTATTTTGAATCATAGCTTGAAATGACTTGAAGTATCCCCACAAAGTAAATTTTTGTCCAAGTGTGTCATGTAATCCTTGTAACCCTTCCTTGATCTAGACTGACACTAGTTTATCATAAGCCCATTGAACTTTACCAATACCAGGTATCTCATTAAGGAAGTAAAGTGCCAAAAAAATGATCAGAGAGACAAATTTGAACACATGCTTATTATCCTATTTTATCTTCTTTAAGTTTCTCATCAACTCACTAAGAAGCACTTCACACAAGTCACACCTCTTATCTTCTTTAAGTATCTGATAAGATGCATAGATGGAAGTATCAGCTATTGAGTTCTGCCTGCTGGACTGGTAGACTTTGTATCCTATAACCATCGAAGTAAATATCACATCATGTTCAACAATGTCACTAATAGTCATTGACCGGTTATTATTTTGGATCCAATTACCTCCATTATAGTTGTGTTCTTGACATGTCAGAGTCAAGGGACCTCACCAGTTTCATTCAAATAGTTAACTACTTAAATGGCTTGATTCATAATCTTGTGAGAATTATCCAGCCATACAAATTCATCATGAATTTGTCTCAACACATATCTCACCCATTCGAGCTCATCAAATATCGGGAAATGAACAAACTAAATAAAACCCTTATCTTGTAATGCCTTGAAGTCAGATTTAAATTCCTAAAACCATCCATCTTGTGTTTAGTGTAAAGAGACAACTCTGCATTACCCAATTCCTCAATACGACAATGTATGTATGCCCTAACATCTTCATTATGTAATACACTATAGGGTACAAAGGAAAATTCTTCGTTCATATCATCTTCAATGAACTTAAATGGGTGTTTCTTAAACATGGGCATTTCTCTCTCAGTGATTTCAATGACAAGTGGATTTGCAATACCAGAAGATGATGCCATTTCAAAAAATAGGGTATGAATAGATAGCTCGTGAATGGGTAAATATATTTTCAATCTCAATCGGATGCAATAAGTCACTATCAAATTTCTCTTAAGCTTTGATTTCTCTGCAAGATCTCATTCATTTTTCTGGTCTTCTCTCTCTCTTTGTTCACATTGTAAGAATTGAATAGAAGAATTCCTTTTTATCTTCTGAAAACCTACCTTTTATTCACAATAAATGCATAACCCTTAAAGATTCTGGATACCTTAATTTTTATGAATTCGCTCACTGAAATCTCAAATCGCCATGAATTCTTCTGGATATCATCTTCATAATTGATTTTTATCTTCTGCAACATTATGTATCTAGTCATGGTTCTTTGATAGGGGGTTCTAAGGATCTGCATGATGAACTTCCCCCTAAGGCCAAAGTGCCTTAGTTACTAGATGATGTTCAAACACTAGATTCAAATGTGGAGCCATTTTGCACATTTGAATCTTCCTTCTTAACCCACATCTTCTTATGTTGATCTTTGTTCTCTTCCACCTTAGCTTTGCCCTTTTCATCTGATTTGTTCTTGTTTATGTGATCATTATTTCTCATGTTCTTACTCTTGCAGAATTTTGCTATGTGACCAGATTTCTGCATGCATGAAAAAACAACATTTCTTTGCATAGGCCTGAAATTCATCTGATTTGGTCTCATCTTGCATTGGTTAGAAATGTGCCCAAACATTTCACAAGCATAGAATCTCTTATTCTAAAAATTATGTATCATTGGTCTACACATGTTTGACTTATGACCAAAATTGTTGCATGATGAAACATTGACTGGTAAGGGTAGGACCATTATTCATCATCCCATTATTCATCTTACTTCTGCATTGACTTGTGATATGACCAAATTTTCCACAAAAAAAACATTTACCATTGAATTTATAGGCATTAGGTTGTCTTACCGGAGATTTCTTGTTCTTCTAATGATTGCTTTGTCCAGAACTGAAGGATTCTCCTTTCTCAAATCCAAGTCCTTGCATGTCTTTCTCATGTCTCTGACTTTCCAGCATCTCATCTAACTAAGCTAAACTAGCTTTGAATTTTTCTTTGTACTCATTAGCAGTTGAAATCTCATATCTCATTATTATAATTTTCCTTTCAAGCTCTTGTCCATAATTCTTGCATTGCACCAATTAAAGTTTCAACTGATCATTCTCATATGTCAATCTGCAACATTCATTAGATTTGTCCTTCAACAATTGTTTAATATTTTCTTCACTCTTCTTCCAGTCTTCAATCTCCTTTGTTAGCTTCATCTCAATGGATTGCATCTCATTCTTCAAGGATGTATTATCTCCAGCAAGCTTCTCACATTCATCTGTCTTGTCTTGTAGGGCTTGATTGTCAACATTTTATTCTTCTTTCTCCTTCAGTTTATCCATCAATTCCTTTTTCTTCTCTCTAGATGTACTCACTTATTCTTTCAGAGTTTCAATGAAATTTTCAGCTACTTCCAAACTTCTCCCTAGGCTACTCTTCTCTTTCATAGCTACATCAAGATCTTCAAGTACCATAGTTAGCTACTTTTGCTCATTTGTATACTACACATCCACATTTGCATAAAAACATACATAAAATGATAATCTGGATGAAAATTACATATCCACACCAACAAAATAGATCTCAACCAAGTCATCTTCACAAAGATTGCATAACACACAACATGAAATGTGTAACACCAAATCGGCTCAATCTTTCCACAAATCCATATGTGGACCTAAACTAAGTGATAACAAGATTCATATGATTTAGCTCAGTCACCTCAAATATGAAATCAATCACCAAAGTCAACCCAACAACTTCACATCACATGTTACACCATCAAACTAATGATAACTCCATTCTTTCAGAATCACTAGATACTGGACCTTTAATCTCGCTCATGAATCAATACCGGAGGTCAAGAATATGAAGTAAGCTTCCTTGAACATCCAATCATCTTCCTTAATCACTGCTACCAAAATTACACCACCAAAAACAATGATCTCATGTTCTACCAGTTACTAAATTCCACCTTCCAAACTTATGCCTTATGAACAATATGACTTCTGGTAAGTCATATCTATATACATCAGATAGGATTTATTGACTGAGTTTCCATCAATGGCAACCCCTAATCAATCTCTATGCATGAATCTTCACCGATATAGTGTCTCTTGCCAATAGATCTTTATCTCAAGGTATAAATTCTACCTAACTTGGTCACCACCTAGCTTGTGGTTAACATCATCAATTCCTCACCCAAATCCTAATCCATTGATTAAGGTGTAATCCTAATAAAAATCCATCATGTCCTAATCCAAGGACCATCAAAATTAATTCTCATCAAATAAAAACTTTTCTAAGTCCTCTCACCAACATTTCTTCTAAATAATCCTAAAGGTTACCCATGTATGGTCTTGACTCCTTCAAAAAAAGAAAAAATGGTCGTCAAAGGCTATGGGATGCCTGAAACTAGTCACCACTTTGATAAAGATCCCCAACAAGAAGAGAAACTTGTTGACCAACCTGAACTCTCTTCATGTGTCCAATATTTTGTCATTGATCCTTACAATCAAGAAATGATAGAGAGATTTTTCAAACATAATCCTAATGTCCTTGTAGGTCATATCATCACTCACATGGAACGTCTTCCCCCAAGATTTGACCAATCTATCCTTGATAGATCTTTGGAAGGTGACCTCATGGATCAAGCCATCATTGATGTTTTCCTTCACCCCCTACCTATGACATCTACACCTATAACATCTTCACCCCCAATTTCTATACCTCAAAGCATGACTCATCCAGCCATGTCTTAACCTCCTAGGTTGACTGCACCTCTTCATAATTCCCTCAATTACATCAACACAATTTTGCCTCTTGCTAGAACTATCCATGGATCACATCCTCAAATCACATCACAACCTTCCATTTCCTAATATCAATATATTGGTGGTGGTGGTATTCCATCTTCATCTCATCAAATACCTATGACTAACCTAGGTCATTAAATCCCTCATGTCCCTAATCAACAACCCAATCTCATAAAGGAAATTCAAGACATGAAGGACCTTATAAAGAATCTTAAGAGTGGGACAAACAAGAGACCCTACACATTTGAATAAATATGTCCTTGTCAATATGATACTTCTATTTCAGTTTCACCCTACCCACAAGAGACCCTACACATTTGAATTTTACATCTTATGTCAAGAGGTATCCTATAGCAACATCTACCTTAGAAGAATTTTTCCAAAGAGTCTTATTGGGGATACCCTTTCTTGGTTTTCCAATCTACCCCATGGCTCCATCAAGTCTTTTCCAGACCTAACAGAAAAAGTTGTGTCCCACTATGCTTACAATGTTGAGAATGACACGTCGATGATGGAATTATGCAACACAAAGAAAAGGCTCAAAGAAAATTTCACCAACTTCCTTCAAAGGTGGAGACATCTCATCAAGAAATTCCCTTTGACATACCAGTGTTACTACTTATCAAGTTGCCTTTAGTTTTTATATTAAAAGTCATACTATATACTCTAGTTGGTTAACACTACTAAATCATGCAGTCGGTATACACAGAGAAGTCAATATGCACAGTCTAGTCGGTTACAGAAGAAAGCAGTCACAGAACGCAGTATACACCGAGTTGTCTACCGAGTATCTTTTCATGTCTACCGAGCAGCAAAGATGACACACCAAGTTGATATACACCGAGTGAAACATGTTACCAGATACATTGAACCTGGACATGCATATGAAAACATGTTACAAGATCGAGGCACATTGAACCGTTATTACATTGGAAATTGCACTAGAAGATTGTGTATGATTTTGAGATCAATCTAACTAATGAAATATTTTGTATAGTTATTCTTTCGAGGAATCTTGTTTGTAAGATCGAAGCAATGAATTGGATCACCATTTTAAGAGATCTATTTATACAACATAAGTTAAGGGTGTATATGTGTGTGTAAGAAGATTGTTACAGAGACACAGAGGTCACCGAGAAGGTTTTTAGAGAACAGTCGAAGAACAGAGTAAACAGAAGGGTTTACCGAGTTACTATATGGGTTACCAAGGTATGCTATAAGCAAGGTAATCTATTCTGAGCACATAGAATCTGCTATAACATTTTAGACGTAAAGTTGCAGATATTTGTAATGATTTTATTGTAATATTGTGAAGTTGAAAGAGAAACCTTTAACAGGGTAAAAGACTCTAATCAAGTCTATAAATTGTAAAGCCTCTAACCAGGTGCAACATTCAGATTAAATGTTGTAAAATCCTCTAGCAAGGTAGATCTAATAGATCTTGTTACTCCTAACAGGGTAAGCTATCAGAAATAGCTAAAATGTAGCTCTAACCGAGCACTCTTTATTATTGCAGTAGTGAAGTTGTGGGTGCCATCTCCACCATAGTTTTTCTCTCTAACCAATAGTTTATGTGTAACCAAAATATATGTGTTATGGAGTGAATCATGTATGATTGCTATCTATTTGTTTTAACTTTATTTTATGTTACTGCACTATTTAGTTTATACATAACAGTAAATTTATTATTCAAGAAAAGTTTTGGAGTACTGATTCACCCCTCCCCTCTCAGTACATTAGCTTTCCATATTGGGCCTAACAACCATAACCACACCAAGTTGAGTTATTCTAATGAAATTTGGCACCTAAGTTATCTAAACCTTTGACTAGTCAATGTTTGAGTACCTTTGATGATATATACAAGAAAGGTCTAGCCTTGGAACATGTCCTTTTGGAAGAAGGGACTCTAAAACATTCTAAAAAAAACAACCAAGGTTCATCTTACAATGACAAGACAAAGTTTTGGTCTAAGAACAAGTATTTGGTCAATGATGGAGTCCATAATGCCAAGCGTGTCCAAATTGGTGCCACCCCATCCAAGCCCACTACCACCAGAAACTTCTTCAACAAACAATCCAACTCTCACAATCAATCGCAACCCCGCAATAATCCCTCCATCCAAGGTCAACCTCCCTGCTCCAACAATTAGTCATAGTGTGAGTACACTCCGCTTGCTGGATCCATTGAGGTCATCTTCCAGAAGCTAGTCAAGGTTGGCTATGTTGTCTTTCTGATAATATGCCCTTTTGATCCCAATCAACCTAAACCCCGATGGTATAATGAAAAGGAATATTGTGACTACCATTGTGTTAATGGTTGTGACACATGCAAGTGTATGAAGCTCAATAATTACATCCAAGACCTTATTGGCAAGGGTGACATTAAAGTTGATGTTGCAAAACCTGGTAACTCCAATGAAAAACTTAAGATGTGCCAGGACCCATTCCCTAAACATGGTAAGGAAAAGGCCTCATCATCTCATGTCATTAAATATGACTATACTAATTATGTGTTTGTCTTTGACTCCTTGGTAGGCTGCATAGAACCTATCAAGACCCACATTAACACCATTATGGTCAAAGGAGTTGATCCCCCTCCCACCACTCATAGACCTAGAATCACTATTCAAGGTGCTCCTCCTTCGTAATCTTCAAGTTGACTCTCCCAAGCAAAAATAGTCATTCAAGGTGTTGCACCTTCAAATTTTTAGAATGACTGCAATGTTACCACTCGTAGAGGAAGGGTCACTATCCAAGGAGTTCCTTCACCTCCTTCACAACACCCCATGTCATCCACCTACCAATATGATATCCTTGATCATATTGGGAAAAATACTACACATATCTCCATCCTTGAGATCCTCAAAACATTCCCCATCCACAAAGAGATCCTTGAGCAAGCCCTCTTCGAGTCTCGCATCCCTAACAATATTGTAGTGTCATAAAATTGTGACCCTAGCAATTTTTAACTGCATTAGGGTCCTCATGCATGCAAACTCGAATCCTCTAGCCTGATCGGAGATAGGAGAGTGCTCGGCTTGCGAAAATAGCTTCTTCCTTGGCCTCTACATCACCCCAACTGCATTCTTCCCTAGAGAAAGGGGTAGGATAGGAGTGTGGTGCCACTATCCCCCCTTGGACAAGGGTGTGGTACCCTTGTCCTCCCAGGATAGGGGCATGGTACTCCTATCCCTACCCTATTTTGGGGCAGGACCTTCCTAGAGCATGCATTGTGGGTTGTGTAGTGAGTAGCAAAACTCTATCGATGTTAGCCCGTGATGAATTTCAAATCCTTCAAACATGTATTTAAGGGGGCATTTACTCTCTAATTTGCATAAGCTGGAGAGATTCAAGTTGCACAAGTAATCAAACTTTCAAGCACTCAAGCATTCTTTTCCAGCATTGAGCATTCTCAAGTCTCCCTTCAAGGCTAGGTGTTGCATTCAAGTCAAGGATTCAAGCATTGAAAAGGAGATTGATTTCAACATTCAATTCCACATAAGAATTTCTATCAACATTGCTACTACAATCTCCCTTGAGGTTATTTACAATTCAGTCTTTCATTTACATCTACTTGCAAGTACTTTCTTTCATTACTTGGTTAATTCCAAAATCGGGGTTTGACCTAAAGTTAAACCCCCAATCCCAACCCATTTTCCTCTCTTTTTTGTGTGTAGGTTGTAGGTGCATAATTGCACCTTCGGATTTAGGATTCATTTGCAGAGGCAGAAAAACCCTTTTCATTTCGCGGATTTTTTAGAGGACTGTGTACATTCCCGCCACGGTCTAGGCAACTTTTCCTCAAATTTGTAGGGCAACTTCATCTCGACATTTTATTGCCAAATCTAGGTGCACAACTTCAACCCATATTCCAATCTCAAGTTATAATTGATTCTTTACATAATTCAATCAATTTCCTTTCCATTTCAAACAAGGAAGAGGGGATCAACTTAGCATTCCCAATTCATTCATAATTCAATCTACCATCTTGGTTTGGAGAGATTGGATCTAGTGAATTATCTTCTCCCCCTTCCTAATGTAATGGTGAAAAGTGCTTGAATAGTAATCAATAGTAAAACTCTCATCTCTCTTTGAGGGAAAGGGTAGTTTTCCTCTTGATCCATCATTCACCATTTTCCCACCATTATTGGTGAACCCGACATCTTGCATGCTTTCCTTTGAACAAAATTGCATATTTTTTATTTACAAGTTTCAATTATTTCAAACTTAGTGGTTAAATCATTCAAAACCCTAGTTTTTAAATTTAAAATTGAACTTGTGATTTGTTAAAAAATGCTTTTGGTTATCTTAGATCTGAAAATTGTTTTGAGTGTCAAATTCAATTTCATCCTTGTCTTGTTCAATTTGCAATTAAAATTTACAAAATTGAGAGGTTACTTGTTAAAACCCTAATTTTCAAAAATCATCTTGAACTTGTGCAAAAATTGGATTTCCATTTAATTTTCAGATTTCATATTGTTCTCAGATTTGTTTGTAATACAACAATTCAAATTTTCAAATTCCCCCATTTTTCTTAAAATTCAAATTTTAAAATTAAGTGGTTAGGTCATCAAACCCTAATTTTTAAAATTAATTGGATTTTGTGTGAATTTCAAATCAATTTCATTTACATTCAGATTTCTAAACATTTTTCAAGGTTTCCCTATCCATTAGGTTTAACCCTTTTCAAAATTACAATTCAATTCCTCTTTTCACATTTGCGCCTTCATTTCACCCATCTAGAGATCGTAAAATTCACCAATTTTTGTGGGTTAGCTTTAAAATCATCGTAATACCCATCCCTGAATTTTTTTTAAAAAGTTGGTTGGACCATGTGCGTTCCCACCATAGTTCTCGACTTTTTTCCTGAAATTTGGGGAGACTGTTATGACTGTATTTAATAGCCTAAATCCAGAAGATTGGCTGATTTTATCATTTTTTTATCCCTCTAGAATCAGAAATACCTTTAAAATTCAACATTTCAACTTTCAAGAATTTTTTAAAAAATAAGAGGTTAATTATAGTCTGCCCTGGTTTTAAATGTTAGTCACAATGCACCAATGAGAGGGGGGTGAATTAGTGGTTCTCAATCTTTTCCCTTTAACTATCCTATGTGTGTATACTGGTTATTAGATCTAACTCAATGCAAACTTACCGATTAGTGGGGAGACTAATCACAAATGCATTCACATATAAAGGGATATCCCATTACACCAGCATATATGAGGAAAACCCAAGATGGTAAAAAAATCAATGAGAAATGTTGTTGGAGACTACTACTCCAATCCAACCTCACAATGAACTTCTGATTACAATGCTTAGGGAACCAACCCAAGGAACACCAACCCCTGATTTAGGGCACCAACCCAAGGAGCTACAACCCCTGCATCGAGCTTGAACTCAGTGAATACAAAACATAATCATTCCTTCAACGTCACTTAACAATATCTTTGTCTAGCATATTTATAACCTGGTTTTCCCACCAAAAGCCAATTCAAATTTCAGGCAGTTAGGGTTCCTTCTTCAACCCCGAGGCAAGCCAAATCCAATCAAATCTCATTTGATTTGATCGCCTAGATTGATGAACTGTAACTCATCAATCAATCTCGCCATTAACATGTCTTCCAATACACGTTTTCTAAACTTATCAAACACGGCCCTATATATCAACCTACATCTATCAAAATTCCATAAATATCTCAGTTGTTTCCTTCTTGAGGTCCTTCTGCAATCTAATTTCCTTGCTTCGATTCAGCTACCAACCACTCCCTGAACTTTCTCTATCATTCACTCTTCCTCGAGTTGCAATCCTCTAATCTGATCCACAAATCATGGGCTTCATATTAAATGCACACTTGTAGAAACACCTACACCTATACGACACTTCACCTACCTCTACGAGCATACCTCTTCAATTCCACGTGGTGTCCATGTCGATATCCACTTCAGCAATGATCTTTGTGTCAGCTAGAGTCACCAACAATCAACACACAAGTGGTCCTTCCTTTCTGTTGATTTAATAACCCTACCAGTAGCTCACACTTTACTAGTTGCCCTTCATGTCTGCACTTTGCTGATCTACCGATAAAACACCTAACCAATCAGCACTGTTGCTAACCTTC
Source organism: Cryptomeria japonica (assembly GCF_030272615.1). Taxonomy (NCBI): domain Eukaryota; kingdom Viridiplantae; phylum Streptophyta; class Pinopsida; order Cupressales; family Cupressaceae; genus Cryptomeria; species Cryptomeria japonica. Next base: position 236,546,889 of record NC_081405.1, read on the forward strand.
CTTGTGCACATCTTCATCAGATGGGAATATTTTGTATCTGCACCTTGTCCATATTACTGGTGGGCATACATACCGGTAAACTCTCTTGATGACAGCATGTCATCATCCTTCAATAGATTCCATCTTCAATCTAGCCATTTTCCTCTGTCACATCTGCTCACCCTTGCCTTCTTCCTGATCATCTCAGACCATATCTCAACCGGTTTGTCAAAGTGACAAACTCATCACACTTCATACATTTTGGTTGCTCAACATGCCTTCTATGTCGGTCCAATGCATATCCCCAATTTCATGCACTTGTGGCATTCCTCTGATTCACCATTAGATCCAGTGTGAGCCTTCAAACATCTGCCTTTACCTCTTCTATCTTATCTCGGAGAACTATGATGCACAGTTTACATAATAGGAGACAAGTTCCACTTACCGGTGGTAGTGGATCCTTGCCATCTTTATCTTACAATGCACTCATGTGGCTTTCTTGTTTGTGCAACATATCTTCAAATAGGCACATGTGTTCCTATTGGGGTACATTCACTGTCAGTCATCTCTTCACATGGTGACTGCATCTCTATTTGGTGGGAGTCTATTGTTCTACATCCACACAGCATATCGATGACCTGTACATCCTTCTTCTCCCGTGTTGATGTGATTCAAGTAACATTCTACCTCTTCATCACAACCAACAACTCAAGCACCTTGCTCATCCTTCTTGTACATTGGTCATAAGCTTTTTGGTTGGCAGCTACTCATTATCAACACATCACTTACTAGTTGACATCCTCTCCTTACCGGTGATGCAGTGTACTGGTAACCTGTCTATTTCATCCACACAAGTCAAACACTAACTTGTGTACCCATGACTCCAGTGATCATTCCTTTGAATGACATTCCCTTCCTTACCTTACCAGTGTCCTGCAACACAAGGTGATATCAGAGATATCTCATCCTATACTTATCCATGATAGTGTTGCACATACATCTCTTATACCGATAGGCATCTTATACCGGTTGACATCAATGACAACACAATGCCAACAATCTTTCCCTTTGGCATTGATGCCAACTTATGTAGTATTTGGTATACTACATAACCTTTCTCCCCCTTTGTGTGATCCAACTCTCAGCTTTGAATAATCAATAGATTCTCACACATGTAGTATGTGGTATACTACAAAATCTTTCTCCCCCTTTGACAACAATGGCAAAGGGCACTTTCAGGATTTTCTCTCCTCCTTGTATCTACTAGGTACTGAAAGAATTATTTCTCTCCTTTTTCTTTACCAAATGCATCTCTTCTTTTGACACCAATTGGTACAATTTCTCAAGTTACAACTCTTGAGATGGAGGACTCAATCATCAACTGACACCAATCGTTCAGAACCAAGTGTTTATGCAAATTGGAAACACATGCATATACAAGTCTGAAACTAATTGAAGACCCATGTGTCAGTGAAAATGACATACCTGTCGATTAGGTCCAAAAACCGAAGCTCCAAACTTCACTATATATCAGTTGAGCTATGCACATGTGATCATCTGATGATCTTTCAGTTCTATTATATCCACCATGGCCTATGACATGATCCTGGATATACACAATGTCATGCAATGTCATCATCATGCCATGAATCAAACCGGTTAGTCCCAAAGATGTGCATGCACGCATGATCAACAACTGGGCCAACATATGTCATTCAGGTCTTCATCAACATCAGCTGAGACATAACTTCCCATTCTATGTTACTAAGGCTAATGCAATGATCTCCAACCTAAATGTCTTACATAACCTACAATTACCTATTAACATTCATGTCGGTAACATCCCACACATACCAGTTTCCTGTACCAATTCATCGTCACTACCGAAGCACCTTCCCGTGACTCATGAAATTTTGTGTCACTATCTATCTGATATCAATTATTAATCTTCATCCATTGACACATGTAGTAGTGATCCAACTCTCATATGTAGGTGTGTAGCCAAGGCAGCAACTACACATACTTATCTTCTCATTTCCATCCTTCATACCGACAACATCTTGTTCTTCCAAGTGCCCTCTTCCACTGAGGAGGTGAATGATAAATTCAGTGTACTACTCCCCCTAAGGTTCTGCATCTCCTTTAAGCCTTAGGAGATATGACCTCTGCATTGAATACACAGTATCAGTCCAAGGTCTCTTCCTCCACACCTGCTTGGTCTCTATCTTCTTCCCATTTTTAGTCTTGGGAGTAGGTCTTACCTTCTTCTGCTGATAAGTCCTTTCATTTCTGGACTCTACATTATAGCCGGAAGTAGTTCTATAGTAGCACACAACATCCATCCCAAATTCATGATTGGGGAATCTCTTAACATACCGATTTGACCATCTTCTTTTGATCATGTTGTTGTGACTGGCAAATGAAACTGGTGGACCTCTTGCTCTTGCAGGGACATTTCTCCCTTGGTTCCATGCAAGCCTCTAACTTCCATATGCTCTATTTCCATTTCTAAGTGGATCATAGTTTCCATACTGGCTTCCATGTGTCTACAAGTTCATCTTCCTACACTCAGACACTCTATGGCCAATTCCATTGTAGTTATAACAAACAATAATTGCATAGCCAAGAGGAGGGATATTCATGTATCTTCTCCTTGATACATTTTTCTCATATGCAGAATGTCTATGAGATCCTATATTATTCCTTCTAGATCCCTTTCTACATTCTTTTTCCCTATGGCCATAGCCATTACATGCAAAACAATAACTGGGGAAGGAATTCTTATTACTTACAAATTTATTTTGCCATGCATGGGGAGATCTTACCGGTTTGGCATCTCCATTTCTACTTCTTCGGGGATGGATCTTGGGTTGTCCATTTTGAGAAATTCTCTAATCACCTCCCTTCATCTTCCACACTTGTCTTGATTTATGGACAATAACATCTCCTTGTCTTCTTTCGGTAGGAGGTCTTCTAGGCTACCTTCTCATGTTATTTCTTCCAGTGAAGCTTTCTTCTCCTATCTTTCCCTTTCCTTTGGGATCTACATTGTTTCTTCTTGCAGCACCAGTCTTCATCCTTAGCCTCATGTCCTCATCGATTATGGTCAGATCTATTTTCTTCCTTGGAGCATATTTGACTGTGAAGGTTTGTCCGTTGCCATTTCCACTTGAGCAGACAAACTGAATTTCCTTTTGGGGAATATGCTTGCTTGTGGAGCATTCACCGATACCACATCCTAATCCATTGGCATCCTTGGAGTGTTTTTGTTGGCTTAACATCCTATCCAAGGCTTCAACACCACCATCATATTTATTTCTCAGTTTAATCTCATCTTGGCCCTTATCAAGCTCTAATGTGAGCTTTGCAACTTTATCCTTAAGAATATGACACTCCTTTCCTTTAGTCTCCACCTCTTGCTCTAACACTTTGCACCTACACTTATTGGTATCCAGATTTGATCTGGATTCCTCATTCACATTCTTAGCATCAACAACTCATGTTTTCAGATTAGCGAGGGCTAACTCTGATTCTTGAAGACTATTGACCAACCAGTTCTATTCCACAATAACAGCATTCTTGAGCATCTTTTATTCTTTCCTCAGATTCTCCATTTCACTTTCCTTGGTGTCCAAGATTGATTTCAAATCATTAGTCAATATTTTTGCCTCTTCTAGTTGAGTTGTCAATAAACTAACCTTTTGGTTTGATTCTTCAAGGCAAGTTCTCAACTAGCTGCAATCCTCATGAACTGATCTTTTGTAGTTTTTAAATTCATTTCTAACATTTTGCAACTCTTCTAGTGCACTTACTAGTTCACCTTCAAGGTCAACTTCAACATCATCTTCTTCTTCATCATCACTTCCAAATAGATCTTTCTAGCTAGTTCTATCTACCTTGTCTCCTTCTTCTTCATCTTCTTCATTATTAGTGCCAAACACATCATACTAGTGGGATCTATCTGCATTAACCCGTTTTGATGCGTGATTCTCAATATCTATCTCATGGGCCATGAAGAGATGAGTCTCCTCATCACCATTGCTGTTGCAATGATCTGATCTACATCTATCATTTACACATGTGTTAGTTGCATTTTTCTTCTCACTCTCACAAACTGATCTAGCAGTGGTAGGCTCATTTCCATAGAGCTTTTTCAGTCTATCCCATAGAATTTTTGCTGATTTGCACTTATCCAAATGTGGGGAGACATCACCGGTAAGCCCACTAAATATAGCCTTCATGGCACCTTCATTGCACTTGCATATTCTTTCTTCTTCAGAGCTGGTGGGAGGACAAGCATTCCTAGGGAGACCATTAACAACCGACATCCAGACATCAAAACCTAGGGAAAATAGATAGACTTCCATTCTACAACTCCAAATAGAATAGTTTGAACCATCAAAAACTGGAGCAGGGATTGACACTAAACAATCTATTATGTCTTAAAACCAAAATCTACCCAATCTAGAGAAAGCTTGTCTGACTGGGAACCTATGCTTTGATACCAATTGTTAGACACAATGCACCACTGAGAGGGGGGTGAATCAGTGGTTCTCAATCTTTTCCCTTTAACTATCCTATGTTTGTATACCAATTATTAGATCTAACGCAATGCAGACTTACCGGTTAGTGGGGAGACTAATCACAAATGCATTCACACATAAAGGGACATCCCATAATACCAGCATATATGAGGAAAACCCCAAGATGGGAAAAACCTCGGTGAGAAATGTTGCTGGAGACTACTGCTCCAATCCAACCTCACAACGAACTTTTGATTACAATGTTTAGGGCACCAACCCAACGAGCACCAAACCTTGATTATAGGGCACTAAACCAAGGAGAACCAACCCCTAATTTAGGGCACCAACCCAAGGAGCTACAACCCTTGCACCGAGCTCCAACACAGCGAATACAAAACATAATGATTTACAAGTTGATAGCCTTGTTACAAATGGATTTTGTAACTCTTCTTCAAATCTCTCTATTGGATCTTCTATATAGTTCATTGTCAATTCTCTCTCTCTCACCCTCTTACTACTACAAACTTATCTCATGCTACAACCTTATCGGTTCAACCTTTTATCCTTCTCTACCAGTTCTCTTTCTCTATTGGCTTTTTATGTAGGTTGTCTCTTCTCTCAACTGCTCTATTGTTCTCCACCGGTTCTATCTTTTGTTGGTTCCTTCTTGCCTACTCTGCACTCTTCTGCAACTCTTCTCTACCAATTTGATCACCACTAGTATACTTCTCTCACAGACTCACTTGAAGACTACTAGATCCTCACCGTTGTTGGTTGATCCTCTCAACCTAATTCACACTCATGCACACTCAGTCTCTCTTCAGATACCCATTGAGTACCTGAGTGATTTTCTCTCACATGCAGCAACAATACAATCTCCTTCAATAGCACTTAACAATATCTTTGGCTTGCATATTAATACCCTAGTTTTCCCACCAAAAGCCAATTCAAATTTCAAGCGGTTAGGGTTCCTTGTTCAAACCTGAGGCAAGCCAAATCCAATCTGATCTCATTCGATCTGATCGCTTGGATTGATGAACTGTAACTCATCAATCAATCCCACCATTAATGTGTCTTCCAATTCATGTTTTCTAAACTTACCAAACATGACCCTATATATCGACCTGCATCTGTCAAAATGCCATAAATATCTCAGTTGTTTCCTTCTCAAGTTCCTTCTGCAATCTGATTTCCTTGCTTCGATTCAGGTGCCAACCACTCCCTAATATTTCTCTATCATTCACTCTTCCTCAAGCCGCAATCCTTTGATTTGATCCATAAATCATGGGCTTCATATTAAATGCACACTTGTAGAAACACCTACCCTTAGATGGAACTTCACCTACCTTTATGAGCTTGCCACTTCAACTCCACGTAGCGTCCATGTCGATGTCCACTTCAGAAAGGATCTTTGTGTCATCTAGAATTGTTCACCGATAATCGAGACACAACCATTCCTTCCTTTTTTCCGGTTTACTAACCCTGTTGGTAGCTCACACTTTACCATATGTCCTTCATGTATGCACTTTTTTGATCTGTCAGTGGAACACCTAACTGGTCAGCAGTCTTGCTAACCTTCCTTGTTCACATCTTCATCAATTTGGAATCTTTTGCATCTACACCTTGTCCATATTACCGGTGGGCATACATACTGGTAAACTCTCTTGATGACACCATGTCATCAACCTTCAACAAACTCCATCTTCAATCTAGCTATTTTCCTTTGTCTACATCTTCTCACCCTTGCCTTCTTCTTGATCAGCTCAGACCATATCTCTACCGGTTTGTCAAACTGACAAACTCATCACACTTCATTTGTTTTAGCAGCTCAACATGTTGTCTCTATCAGTCTAGTGCATATCCTTGATTTCATGCACTGGAGGCATTCTTTTGATTCACTAGTAGATCCGGTGTGAGCCTTCAAACATCTACCTTTACCTCTTCTATCTTATCTCATAGAACTATGATGCACACTTTGTATAATAGGAGATAAGTTCCACTTACCGATGGTAGTGGATTCTTGACATCTGCATCCTATAATGCACTCATGTGGCTTCCCTATTTGTGTAGCATACCTTCAAATAAGCACATGTGATCCCATTGGGGTACATTCACTGTTAGTCATCTCTTCACATGGTGACTGCATCTCTATCTGGTGGGAGTCTTGTTATTCTGTATCCACACAACATATCGGTGGCCTATACATCCTTCTTCTCCTATGTTGATGTGATTCTAGTAACATTCTGTCTCTTCATCACAACCAACAACTCAAGCACCTTTCTCATCCTTCTTGTACACTGGTCACAAGCTTGTCGGTTGGCAGCTACTCTCTGTCAACACATCACTTACTAGTTGACATCCTCTCCTTACCAGTGATGGAATGTACTGGTAGCCTGTCCATTTCATCCACACAAGTCAAATAGTAACTTGTGTACTGGTGACTCCAGTGATCATTCCTCTTAATGGCATTCCCTTCCTTACCTTACCGGTGTTCTACAACACAAGGTGATATCAAAGATATCTCATCATGTACTTATCCATGATAGTGGTGCACATACATTTCTTATATCAATAGTCATCCTATACTAGTTGACATCAATGACAACACAATGCCAACATTAAAAATTTTTATTTTAAAATTAAGTGGTATTCCCTTGGCTCTAATTTTAAAATTCCAATTTCCTTTCATTTTTGGAAATTGTATCATTCTCTTCACCCAACAAAGTTCAAATTGTGTAATCATTATTTTCTTGAATTTTGCTTTACTCAATTTTGTAAGCCTTTTTCTACAATTCAAAATTCAAATTTTCCCTCTAGTGCATGAGTTTTACCACTACTAGTCCTACCTATCCTATCCCCGTTAGACGAAGCATTAGAATTAAGGTTTCCCAAGGTTTAATTATCAAGGAGATGGAGCCTAATTTGGGTGACTTCTTTAATGAGGATCATGCCAATTCTTCCCATCCTAATCATGTGCCTATTAATGGATCTCATGATGAAGAAGAAGCTTTAAATAGGGTTTCTTTAGATCAACTTTCTACATTGGACAATCAATTTGATAGCTTTCAACAATGGATGTCCCAAGAGTACCCTAATAGTTAAGTTCTTCCATTAATTGAAGGTCTTAAATGCATTCTTCAAAGTGATAAGAATGTAATTGATATATTGTGTGGCATTACACATATTATTGATTCTAATGTCATGTCTGTTGGGACTCATTAAAATTAAGTCAAGTTTAGAGGCCCATTTCAAATGTTTGTTTTGCATTTCCAAATGAGTCAGTTTGAATGACCTAGTTAGAGAGAGGGTAAAATGGAGCCAGTTGATTTTTAGAGGGTAAGGCTCGGGAAATATGTCCTACACCTTTCATTTGGCCTATTAAGTGATGTGAAACTTTCAGAATTCAATTTGGATAAGTTTACTAGGTACCCATTTCGAGGGGTGAGTTGAAAGTGTATTTTAGGCACAAATGCAGATTTTATTGAGTAGCCTGCTTTGGGTGTTTATATCTTTTTCCCTATTGATTTTCATGAAGAATTTAAAAATGGATTGGATTTTATGTATAAATGTGAATCAGCTTACAAAGTTTCAAGTCTTAATGAATCCATTTGCTTAGTTTTCAAAGCTCAAACTGTTTGCAGTTTGCATGTTTTGACAAGTCCCTATTTCAGTGCCTAATCGGAGCCCTGTTTCGCATAAGTGTACAAGTTGCCTCAGTAAGTGTTATGACATAATGTTTGTTCTGGGCTATTATTGGTATAAATAACAATCTATGTTTCCATTTTCACGCTCCTACCAATCCGTTTGATCAATTTTCAAAAGGGTTCATTGAGTCATCGTTTTCAGTGATCCGTACTTTCAGTGCTATATCAGTTAAAGTAGCCATTTTCATGAGTGCGCCATTTGCACCCAGTCATACTTTTGGTCAAACTGAGAATCCAAATATTTAACATGTACTTCAAGGTACTTGTGTTTCAAATTTGAGGGTCTACAGAGGTCGTTTGATATTTTTGAGAAAGGCATCATGTATTGCCAGAACACTGACTTCATCAAGTCCGCAGTGTTGACAAAGCCAGTTGGTCATTTTTCGCCGATTAATATCTCTTCACTCGAGACTTGTCTTGAGAAACCGTTTGGTAGATTTCATCCTTGTATATCAGAGTACATGCCTATCAGATGGTGAGGTCTAAAAAGGTGTTTTGACTGACTTGAAAAATACGTCTTTGCGATTAAATGCAAAAATGTGGCACAAGTGCCTAAAAGTTGCAAAACTCAGTCTGGTGATCCGAAAATGGTGTCGATCGATTCCAGAGGTATGTTTGAGGTCTGTGAGTCATTTTAGAGGTTAGTTTCATGGAAACAAAATTTTTTTTTAGTCAAGCCCACTTTGGGGCCCGACCTGGCTCATGATCGTGGATTGATTTTATTGGCGATTTGGCTCACTGAGAGAATTGCAGGATATTTAAATGGTTGTTCATTGGTAAATGAAGTGATAAAAAATTAAGGCTTTACCTTTGGATTTGGGGCCATGTAATATTGACAACTATAAGAGAATTAGTAACAATGAAGATGCATCTATTAATATAGAGGTATCATACAAGAATTTGGCTGAGAATTCTATAGATAAGAACAAACGACATTGGATGATTTTTAGTCAATGTCAATTTCTGTAGTATGTTAGTTGGATTGGCTGAAGGATAGAATATTAATCCAAGTACTTGATGATTTGAATGAGGAAATTATTCAGATTTTAATCAAAGGAGAAGTGCACAAGTGGAGACAAAAAGGAAAAGGCATAGTGTATAGACACCGAGTGCTTCAAACTGGATATAAAGCTGGGAATTTGAATTCTGCAATAAACTGTGATTATGTTAAAGATTATGATTTTGTTGCAAATTTTTTATGTCGACTTTCAGCCAAATCCCGAGTTCCTTAAGAGAACCATTCCACATTTCAAAGACAATCCAGAACATGGCTTAGTCTAGGCCCGCTGGGCATTTGTAAACAAGGATGAAAATTTGTTAACCAGGCTCTAGTACATCAATCTATCTTTTCATTTCAAGGTAGAACAGCAAGTGAATGATAATTTTATTAATTTCTTTGGCTTCAATGGGGCAGCTGGTGTTTGGTGAATGAAAACTCTCAAAGAATCTAGTGGATGGCTTGACAGGACAATGGTTGAGGATATGGACATTGTCGTACATGCCCATTTGAAATTTCTAGAAATGTATCTTTCTCAACGATGTTCAGGTCCTTTGTGAACTACCAGAGTCCTATGAAGCTTATAGGAAACAACAACATCGTTGGCATTCTGGTCCTATGCAACTTTTTTGGCTCTGCCTTCGAGATATTATCTCTTCCAAGATTTCAGTTGGAAAGAAGGCAAATATAATGCTAATATTTTTCCTTTTGAGGAAACTTGTTCTCCCATCTTATTCTTTTGCATTATTATGTATTCTTCTTCCAATGACAATGTTTGTTCCAGAAGCACATCTGCCAATTTGGTTCATTTATCTATTGCCCCAGTCAACAATGCCTCCCTCAGACGTGGCATGTGGCAAGGGTATTGAAATGCAACAAATAGTAATTAGCATTTTCAAATCATCCATGCCAGATCCTCCTTTTAGCATTTTCAGACCTTAGCAAATGAAGTTGCTAGCTTATGCATGGTGGATGGGGGCAGCAAAGAAGACATGCTATGGTAGATCATGTGTTTGGCAAAGGGGCTGTAGGAAGATGCAAAGCAAATACTCCATACACTAGTAGTAACTCCTCCTTCACGTGCCCTCCCATCTCCCTCCAAGTTGGACGTGGTGTTTAAGTAGAAAGGGCTTCGCATGGTATGGCCTCCTTGTAGAGGAATGTGGCAGATTAAAACTCTCTGGAAAAACCTTGGAAATGCATTTCTGGGTGAAACACTTTATCCCACATTCGCTGGGAATCGGGGTCTTTTGATATTTTTAAGCAATAACCCACACATCTAATATGTCAAAGCCATCAAGGCTTTTGACGGACGGTGCCCATTGGGAGTCCAAGCGGACCCCATGCGCATGGGCATGGATCCCAAGGCAATTGAGGAGGCTGACAAGTGGCAACACGTGGGCCCCACGTAGGCACAGATCCCGAGGCAAGCGGGCAAATTTTGCAGAGAAAGGTCGGCTTATCCAGTGAGCAGGTTACAGAGGATCCGACAAAGCGCGTTGATTCACAAGTCGAAGGTGCTCGCTAGTTAAACTCCATGAAATGGCAAAAAGCTCTATGATGGTTAAAGACCCTACAGGTTCAGGAGATTGGATGGCTTACGTGACTTCGCGAAGGAAAGTTGCTCGCCAGTTAAGGTCCGCGAAATAGCGAAAAGCATCTCCGAAAATGAGCAAGGTTAAAGAACATGCAGGTTTGATGAAGATCAACGGCTCGCATGACTTCGTGACCCAAAGATGCACGAAACTTACCCATTGCATAATGGCAAAATCCAGGTGGCACACAGGTGACAGGTCCAGTCAGCAGTCTAGCAGGCGGGCCCCAGTGAGGTGGCATTGAGGTGGCCGACAAGCAAGTGGACACGTGGTGGAGTGATGACGTGTCATCCAAGGTGGCACCCAGTAGATCCCATCAACTAATCAGAGACCGCCACGTGGCAGGGCGTCGGGCCAAAATCAGAGCAAAAAAAATCAAAGTTAAAATCAAGTTTAATATATAGTTTCAACTATATTAATAAATTGAAAAATTTAAATGATTGTGCACACTAAATGATTAATTCGCTCAGGGGCTTATTTTTGGCCAAAATACCAAGTATTATATATTACCGGAAAGCTCTCGAGATGTGGAAGGTAGTTATGAAGTTTGTTTCAGCAAAGATCAGATCTTTTGAGAGCAGTTTCCATGGAAAGAAGAAGAAAGTGAATTCAGCTGGAAAAAGAGACACTTGGCAATTTTAGTTGCAGACCTAATTTTTCCCTCCTCTTCATATTCCCAATTTCTTCTCATTTGTAAGGATCACAAGATTTTTGTAAAAAAGCTCTGGCAAAATATATTTGGGGGTTTTTCTTTCTAGTTTTGAAAGATCATTTTGAGTGATGTAGAATTCAAAGATGGACATCAATACATAGATCAAAGCATTCTGATCCTAGATTCATGTCGTCTTCTTGTATGTATGATTGATTTAATAGTTTGGTTAGATAATCCAGGGTTACTTAATTGAATGATTTGCAAGGAAAATTCATGGAGATGATTTAGGTTTCTCTCTCAAGGAGGGAGATTAAATATACTTAGAATTTCTCTGATAGTAATTAGTAATTTTGCTTGAATCTGATAACTGGGTTTAGCATAAAGATAAAAATTTATGTATGTCAGGCATATGTAAGTTTAGTGAAGTCAAAATGATGAAATGTATGTGGATTTCCAATTTAGAATTCTTATTTAGTCTTAGGTGACTCTGAAGCCCGGGATAAGGCACTGGTATAGTTTTGCTAGGTTCTATAAGCTTCTTGGAGATCAATAAAAAATGATTACAAGCCTTTCTTTTTATGTTCAAGGTGATAGGGTTTGCAGGGGTTGGTATTTGTCTTCTCTGTAAATCTCCAATCACAGTTATGAAAAGTAATCACAAAGGGTAAACCCACCTAAGATAGGTGAAAGCTTGAAGTGTAGAAGGTTTTTGTATAAACCTTGTTATATGTTGTCTTTTGTTCTGTTTCCTGTTGTTTCTCTCCATAAGCGAAATAGATCTAAGATTCGAGTAGGGAAAACAAAGTAATCAGAATTTGAGAACAACAATGCCTATCAAAAGTTGTACCGAAACCCAAGGTTACTCACAACCTTCAACACAAGTCAATTCCTCTATTCCTTTGACTAATCCTATGACTAGTATTCCTACTTTCACATCTAACATCATGACTACTTCAACTCAAAATGTCATTCCTACAACCATAGGTCATGGGGGCAATCCCTCTTCTTTATTTAACCCTCCATCTTTACCTATGTCTTCCATGAGTATTCCTACTATTCCTCAATCAATCAGTGTGATACAAGGGGGCAATTCCTTCAAAAACTTTATTCCTCCTTTAAGTGTCCCTTTTCCTACCCAATCATCACTAATGCCTACTTATCATAATGTCCCACCACCTTATTCTTAGTCCATGCCTTCTTTCAACAACATCACACCACCTTCTCAATCACCTATGTCTAACATCTATTGGCATTTTAATTCTATTGGTATTTTGCATCAAGATTTCATTAATGATATGTTGTCATTGATGTCAATTGAACCAGTAAATGGTATTCATGTTATAGTTGATATTGTTGTTTTTGATATTGGCTAGTAACCAGTAAGAAAGATTTGTGGAAGATGTTGTAAACCTATATGTTAAGTTTGTGAGTTGAACTGGTGTAAAGGGTTAAACCTTTCCATGTAATGTAACCGGTAAACCCTATCAGTTGTTAAACCCTAACCGGCCAAGTTTGATGGTTTGTTATCTGATAAGCGATAATGATGGAGACACATGTGATCATTTGATTAAGGAGATATTCAGATTGTTTTGGCGCATTTGTTCTTGTCTAGGGAAGGAGCAAAGTGGATTGCATCTAATGCACAACGCGCTATGTGTTACAAAGTCCAATAGAGCGATGATCATGGAGTGGTTGAAATTGTCTTGAATAATGTGAAGAGATTGTCATAATTTCTAATGGTCAAGATTGTACCAACTTGTTTGTAATCTCAATGATGAGTATTAGATTTTTGTTGTGTTACCGACCCAATTGATTTCTATTTAAGGTCGATGAAGTTGTTTGTTAAGGTTGTTGGCAAGGTTGGTAGAAAACCTGTTAAGTATATAGTTGCCAAACAGGTGAATGGATCTGCACTTTGAGTGAAGGAAGACTAAAGGTTATAGAAGAATCTGATCAAGCAAGAGTAGTGCTATTCAGACAGATCAACTAAGCTATTGTTTTCTAATAATAATAGCAAAACTTAAATCCCTTAACTGGGTAAGCTCTAACAAACTTGGTTACTCATTAAATCCTCTAACAAGGTGGTCCATTTGTTTGGATTCTTAAATCCTCCAGAGAGGTTACTCCTAACAGGGTATTGTGCTTCTGACAAGGAATATTTGTAAATCCCTTAACCAAGTTATTCCTAACTGGAATTAGTTCTTAATAGGACTTATTCTAAACCTCTAACAGGCTTTGGCTCCTAACAGGGCGAACTTTGAAAGAGTTCAAATAGCTATCCTTGTGAGTCTCATCTCACCATGGTTTTTACCTATTTGGGTTTTCCATGTATAAACATTTGTGTCAAGTGGTGAATACTTTTGCGATTGTGATCTTATTTGTTGATTTGATTAATCTCTGATAAGGCATGTTAAGTAGAAGCATTAAGAGATGACTGTGTTGAGTTATGATTAAACATTGTTGATATTCATAAGATTGAAGTTGTTTACTGTTAAAGTTGTCATAACAGTTAAACCAGTTGATGTCAAGTATTCTTATGATTATTGATCTTGACCGAGATATGATTACTTTGTTTGACTAAGTTTGAGTTTGGGAGCTTTGTATCAGTTTTTCAGTATACTGATTCACCCCCCCCCTCTTAGTATTCTACCAGATACTTATTCTTTCATCGTAGCATCAATTGGTATTAGAGCATCTCAGGTCCTCTTAATCCAAAAGCCCAACAGTTTGAGGAAAAGATCTTGTAGATCATGATGAAGAAAGAAGTCCCAAAGTTCAACAAAGATAACAATAGAATATGGAGTGACAGAATGAAGATTTAAGAATCTTGGTAGTCAGTATTGGGAGCATATATAAAATAAGTATACTACACCTATTGGACCTCTAACTAATGATTAGAAGAAAGAACATCAATAAAATCACTAGGCATTAGAAGCTATTACCAGTTTCCTGTCTGATGTTGAATATGTAGATGTTCATAGTCTTGAAACTGCATATGAAGTATGGAAGAAACTAGAAGAGATTTATAGCGGTGATGAACATGTTAAGATTGCTAAAGAGGAGAGTCTAAGAGGCAAGTTTGATGACATGAGAATGTCTGAAGGTGAGAATATCCAGCAGTATGGTCAAAGGATTAAAGAGATAGTTGGTGAGATAAAGAGTGCGGGAGGTAAAGTGGAAGATGCCACAGTAATTAGTAAGGTAGTAAGAACCCTGCTACCGGTCTATGCTATCCAAGTTGCCACTATTCAGGAGCTGAAATCCATTGATAAGACAAAGGTAACTCTTGACTCTATTATTGGCAAACTTACTCTTTTGAACTAAATGGCTATGATGGTAGTGTACAGAAATCAAAATCTGCATTTAGAGCTTCTGTCTCTAACCCATTTGTGAGAAGAAGTAGAGATATCGGCCATAACTATGAATCTAGATCCAACAGAGATGCTAAAGATGAAGGCAACTTAGTAGAACTTCAAGCACTACTGGCAAAATGACTACCTAGAGGCATTGGTAAATATAGAGGTAAGCTACCTTTAAAATGTTTTGCAGGCAACAAGATTGGTCATATAGCAGCAAATTTCCCTAAGGGTGAAAATGAATACAAGAGAGGAAAATTTAAGAAATAC
The DNA here is from genome assembly GCF_030272615.1 of Cryptomeria japonica. Taxonomy (NCBI): domain Eukaryota; kingdom Viridiplantae; phylum Streptophyta; class Pinopsida; order Cupressales; family Cupressaceae; genus Cryptomeria; species Cryptomeria japonica. The sequence continues at coordinate 236,561,965 of NC_081405.1, forward strand.
AAGGGTAAAGGCAAGAGAGATTGTCTTGTAGCTATTGACAGTGGTGTTACTGATGAAGAATCGGATGATGATGCTAGTGGAGGCATTGTGTTTGTAGCAATTAAGGAAGAAATATCAAATCAGAAGGTACTAGTATCCAGAATGGATAACTATGATGATTGGATCATTGATAGTGGTTGTTCACATCACATGACTGGTGATCCAAACAAATTTCTTTCCCTAAAGGAATTCGATGGCGGTGTTGTCTGATTTGTCAATGACTCACCCTGTATGGTTAAAGGTAAGGGAGTTATTTATCTTAATGGGAAAAGTAGTGCTGACGATGTCTATTGGGTTGAAGGCCTAAAGCACAATATTCTTAGTGTGGCACAACTTAATGACAGAGGATACCCACTGGAATTCAGAAATGGTATATGCAAAATCTTTGACAACAAAGGAGAATTGATTGCAACCGGTAAACAAACTAGAGGTAATCTATTTCATCTCAATCCTAAAGTTAGCAACTATTTGATTGCAAAAAATAGATGATAGCTAGCTTTGGCATAGGAGATTTTGTCATATTAATTTTAAAAATATTATTAAAGTAAGGAAGTCTAAGATAGTAAGAGGTCTGCCTCGGCTACACAAACCGGTTAATGCTCTTTGTAAAGAATGTCAACTAGGAAAGATGACTTCTTCAACTTTTAAGAGCAAGTCCTTCTCAACAGAGCACTTGTTAAATTTGGTTCATACAAATCTATGTGGACCAATAAGAACAAGAAGCATTCAAGGTGACAGATACTTCATGATCTTCACTGATTATTGTTCAAGGATGATGTGGGTCACATGCTTGAAGGATAAAAATGAAGCATTTGGTAAATTCAAGGCATTCAGAGCCTTAGCTAAGAAAGAGAGTGGCAAAAAGATAAAATTTCTAAGAAAAGATCAAGGCGGTGAATTCACTTCTGCAGAGTTCACTAAATATTGTGATGATAATGGTAACAAGTGGCAACTTTCTGCACAAAGGAGACCACAGTAGAATGGTATAATAGAAAGAAACAACCAGTCAGTGGTTGAAGCTGCTAGGACTATGTTGATACAAGATGGTGTATCAAAAACATTTTGGAAAGAATTTGTAAGTACAACTGTGTACACAATGAACCGAGTTCTGGTAAAAAGAGGTAAGGACAAGACCCCATATGAGTACTGGTATGGGAGATCACCTGATGTTAGCTATTTTATAATATTTGGTAGCAAATGCTTTATTAAAAGAGGTGATTACTTAAGCAAATTTGAAGCTAAGAGTGATGAAGGCATATTCCTTGGCTATTCTACCAAGAGTAAGGCCTATAAATGCTTCAACAATCAAACACAGAAAATTGTTGAAAGTGTTGATGTTTGTGTAGATGAATGTCCTGAAATTGCAGAAGGAACCAGTTCTGAGAAGAAGGATGAAGATCCTTGCATTTTTCTTTTGGAACCTAAAACTATTAAATTAGAAAGCAGTAAAGAAAATCCTGATGAACTTGTTCAACCAGAACAAATAAATTCAGAGGAAGATGACAATGATGAAGCTGAATCTGAAGAGAATGATCATGTTATTCCTAGGTATGTGAGACTGAATCACGGTCCTGAATAGATAATTCAGGATAAGGATGTTGGAGTACTAACTAGAAGGAAAATACGAGAGAACTCTTGCATGATATCCACCTTTGAACCTAGAAGTGCTAAAGAGGCATTTGGTGATGATCACTGGGTGAAAGCTATGGAGGAAGAGTTAGATCAAATTGAGAAGAACAACACTTGGACCCTGGTACCGTGAGCGGTAAATAAGAATGTTATAGGTACTAAATGGGTGTTCGGAAACAAGTTAAATGAAGATGGTGTTGTAGTTCGGAATAAGGCAAGATTAGTATGCAAATATTATGCAGAAGAAGAAGGAGAAGACTATGGAGAAACTTTTGCACCAGTAGCAAGACTGGAAGGTGTCAGAACATTGCTTGCATTTGTAGCTCATAAAAAGTTCAAGGTATACCAAATGGATATTAAGTCTGCATTCTTGAATGTGATATTGGAAGAAGAGGTCTATATAGAGCATCCTGATGGTTATGCATTTCCAGATAAGGAAGAAATGGTATGCAAATTGCAAAAAGCCTTGTATGGATTAAAGAAAGCACCTAGAGCATGGTATGAATGACTTCATACTCATTTGATGAAGATAGGATTTACTAGAACCAGTGATGACAACAACATTTATCTCAAGTTTGAAGGAGATGAAATACTGGTTAGTGAAGCATTTGTAGATGACATTATATTTGGAGGTAATGATGACATGAGTAATTGTTTTACAGATGTAATGAAGAATGAATTTGAGATGTCATTGGTAGGGAAAATAAAAAAATTTCATAGGCTTACATATACAATGGATGAAGAATGGTATTTTCATTACTCAATCCAAGTATGTGAAAGAGGTTTTGAAGACTTTTGGTATGAGTGATTGTAAACCAGTTGGAACCCCAATGGTTACAGGTTGTAAATTGTCCAAGGAAGATGCATCTAAGTCTGTAGATGAAAAGGAATACAACTCAATGATTGGCAAACTACACTATGTTGTTCATAGTTGACCGGATATTGCCCATGTAGTTGGCATTGTTGCTAGATTTTAGAAGAATCCAAAGGAGGCACATCTAATGGCAACTAAGAGAATTTTTAGATATCTAAAAGGTACCGTTGACTATGGGTTATGGTATACATATGGTGGAAATTTTGATCTGAAAGCATACACAGATGTTGATTGGGCAGGAAACATTGTGTTGGCAATATTATAGTATAACAGACAATGAAAGATTGTTGACATTTCAATAAGGATATTGAGAAGGTTGTTGTTGATGATTATGGACATAACTGATTAAAGATGTTTTACTATCTTGATATTATGATTTTATCATTGATGTCAAGAAATTGATTTTCTAATTCAGTATGATGTTGCCATATCTTGAGAAGTATGATATGAAGTTTATAAAGAAGTCGGTAAAAGGCACAGGAAAGAATATGATGAATAAAGGGATGAATAAGGTATTCAATGGGAAACTACTACCGAGTCAGACAATGGTGAGATCATGATGTTTTAGATTGTTTTAACATCATACATATGTTGTAAAATGTAAAGGTTAATACTATACTATGTTACCAGGGAAAGAACCTAGTCAGTAAACCCTAAGGTTATCGCTATCGGTTAATGAAGGCAGAATGTCTACTGAGTGAAGTTTAGTATTTACCGAGTTACAACTGAGCTATAACAGAATGCATTAAATGTTTACATGTGATATTTAATGAAAGATGCTGATGAGCTGGAGCGGATCAATGATTGGTAAGCCGTGGAAGAAGTTTGTTAATCAATCTAAGGCAATGGAAAGTCGGCATGAAGATCTACAACTCAGATTGAACCGCAATACCCTAACACAAGTTCCAAGGTGACAATGCAAGTTCCAAGGCAGAGTAAAACATTTTCAGATCAAAGGATACATTGAACCTGGACAAGATTGAAGATCTGATGGCTATGATTGATTATGGGAAATGTGATCAATGAGATTAAGTGGTTAGAAGATTGTTTATAAATAGGAAACTATTGATAAACAATGTATGCGGGCAAGTGTATGCACAGGGATGCTACATAGTGATCACCGAGCACAGAAGCTTGAAGACCTATTAGAATAATAGAGTATAGATGCCCAATAGATAGACAAGATTAGTTCTATGTCTAGATTGTATTGAACAAATAGGAATCTGCTTTAGCATTTTAGATGTGAAGTTACAGATAGATTTTTATTACTGTTATTTTGTGAAAGTGATAGAAAATCTCTTAACTGAGTGGACTTAACAGTCTTATATGTAAATCCTCTAGCAAGGTGACATTCTGATTGAGTGTTTGAAATCCTTTGATAAGGTCACTTCTAACAAAGTGAAGATCCTAACAGATTTGAGGGAAGTCCCTTAACCGGGTCACATCTAGCAATGTGTTTGTAATCTTTAACAAGATTTGCTTTTAATTGAGCATACTTTAGAAGAGTATATTTCTTAGTGGGTCTGAAATCCCACAGTGGTTTTTCCCTATTTGGGTTTCCACGTTAAATCTGGTGTTCTGAGGTTTATATTGTTCATATGCTTTTGAGTTTGCATGTTTGACAGTTTTTTATTATATGACTGATATATATGTTACCGAGGTTGAATCTGATGTTTTTATGGATGATTAAGTTTGTATGATTCACCCCCCCCCCTCTCATCTTGTTGGCTATTGGATCTGTACTTACATTAAGTATCAAAACTATCAATTGGCATCAAAGCTTTGGACTCCGAAAGGAAAGTTTAAAGGCACTTGAGTTAAAAATCCAAAGATGTATAAGAGGGATGTACCAAAGCTGAACAAGTCAAGTTTCTCTACATGGCAGAAAAGGATGAAGCTACATCTATTAGGAGTTGGAGAATATGCTGTCTATTATCTGGAGAATGATTTCATCACACCAAGCACCTATCCATTGACAATGGAAGAGATAAAGGCAAAGCAAGAACATATTCAAGCAATGATTGAAATAACATCTACATTGACCAACTCAGAATTTAATGATCTAGAAGGCTGCAATGATGCAAAGGCAATGTGGACTAAGCTCATATCAGTATATGGAGGAGATGAACATGTTCAAAGAGAAAAAGTGGATAGTCTAAGAGGACAACTTGAATCTATGAGGATGAATGAAGGTGAGAACATAACTCAGTATAGTACAAGACTAAAGGAGATTGTAAATCAAATCAAAGGAGCAGGAGGAACTATTGAAGAAAAGGATGTAACAAGTAAGTTGTTAAGAACCCTTCTACCTGCCTATGCAATCCGAGTCTCTGCAATCAATGAATTGAGGTTTGTACCCAATATGCCAGTTTCTTTAGATGCTACTATTGGTAAGCTACAAGCATTTGATTTAAGTAATTTTGATAACAGTGGGTCATCAATAAATAAAGTTGAATCTGCATTCAGTTCTTTTCATATTGATGAAACTGATGATTACAATGATAGAAAGTATAAGTACTCTGAAGGGAATCACAGTGGAACAAGTGAAAGATTTCACAAAAACATGGAGGAGGTACACAAACTATATGAGGAAATCAGAAAGAAAGAAGAGTTTGAAGCACTATTAGCCAGAAGGCTACCGAGAGGAAAAGGTAAGTATAAAGGAAAGCTACCTTTAAAATGTTTCAATTGTGATAAGACAGGACATATGGCTTCTAACTATCCTAACAAAGAATCTAGTGAAAAGAGAGATTACCGAGATGATAGACAGAAAGATAATCATTACAGAGGACACCGAGACTTCAGGAGAAGAGATAAAAAGACATGCCTAATAGCTGATGAAGAATCTAATGATGATAAATCAGATGAGACTGATACAGAGGAAGTTGTTTATGTGGCTATCAAGGATGGATCAGATGAAGAAAGGTATGAAGAAAAAGCCCCAATATCTCACATAAACACTAATGATTCTTGGATTATAGATAGTGGATGCTCACATCATATGATAGGAGATAAACACAAGTTTGTTACATTAGAAGATTATGATGGAGGCTATGTTAGATTTGGTAATGATGCACCATGTCCGATAAGAGGTAAAGGATCCATAACAATTCTTGATAATGGAAGATGCAATGATGTTTATTGGGTTGAAGGTTTGAAATACAATTTGTTGAGTGTAGCACAACTAAACAACATAGGTTACTAAATAGAATTCCAGAAAGGAATTGTCAAAGTTCATGACAAGAATGGAAAGTTAGCTTCTATCGAGACACAAACAAAAGGTAACACATTTCACCTTGACTCAACTCGAAATAAGTGTTTGCATGCAAAGATAGATGATACCTAGTTATGGCATAAAAGGTTTTGTCATGTTAATTTTGATAATCTGATCAAAATAAGTAAGAAGCACCGAGTAAGAGGTCTATCGAATCTTGAAAAACCTGAGAATGCTATGTGCCAAGGATGCCAGATGGGTAAGATGACAAGATCAAGCTTTACAAGTAAGTCCTACACCTCTAAGGGAATTTTTGATCTTGTGCACACTGATCTTTGTGGTCCTATGAAAGTTTAGAGTTATTATGGTGATAAGTATTTCATATTATTTGTGGATGACTATTCAAGGATGATGTCAGTAATGTTTTTAAAAGAAAAATCAGAAGCTTTTCAAATGTTTAAATGGTACAAGGCTAGAGTTGAAAATGAAATAGGAAGACAACTGAAATGTCTTAGATCAGATAGCGGAGGAGAGTTTACTTCTAATGAGTTCAACCTATTTTGCAATGATCATGGTATAAAAAGACAAGTCTCTACACCGAGAATTCCACAACAGAATGAGATAGCTAAGAGAAGGAACAGATCTATTGTGGATTGTGCTAGAACACTAATGATTGAGAAGAAGATTCCATAAACATTTTGGAGAGAAGCAATAAGCACAGTTGTTTACACCTTGAACCGAGTTCAATTGAAGAAAGGTACTTTGAAGACACCTTATGAGATCTAGTATGATAAGAAACCTAATGTTAGTTATTTTAAAATCTTTGGGAGTAAATGTTATGTTCATAAAGATGATAGAAATGGTAAGTTTGATCAAAAAAGTGAAGAAGGAATGTTTCTAGGTTATTCTTCTAAAAGCAAAGCATTTAAATGTCTGATCAAATCATCTAACAAAATAGTAGAAAGTGCAAATGTGAAAATTGATGAATTTGCAGAAAGAAATGATGAAGGTAATTCCAAAGAACTAGAAGACTATGATGAATTTGTCTATGTGCAACCGAGAAGTCCTACCGAGATAACTGTTGAAGAAAATGAAAGAAATATCTAGTTACTGAGTGATGAAGAAGATCATACAGAGCCTATCGAGCCTGTATTAGCCAAGTATGTCAGAAGACATCATGCACCAAGTTAGATTATAGGAGATAAGGATGATCCAGTGATGACAAGGAACAAACTGAGACAGAACACATGTTTGATATCTAAATTTGAACCAAGAATAGTGAAAGAGGCATTTAATAGTGAAGATTGGATAAATGCTATCACATAAGAGATTAATCAAATCAATAAGAATGACACATGGACACTGGTCCCAAGACTGAAGGACAAAAATGTAATTGGTACAAAGTGGATCTTCAGAAACAAGCTAAATGAAAAAGATGAGGTCATTCAGAACAAAGCAAGACTAGTTTGCAAAGGTTATGCCCAAGAAGAAGGAATTGATTATGGTGAGACTTTTGCACCTGTAGCAAGACTTGAAGGAGTAAGAACATTGTTGGCATATGTTGCTTACAAGAATTTCAAGGTATATCAAATGGATGTCAAATCTGAATTTTTGAATGGTATATTAGAAGAAGAAGTTTTCATTGAACAACCTGAAGGATTTGTTGAAAGAGAAAATAAAGATCAGGTATGTAAGTTGAACAAAGCTTTATATGGTTTGAAACAAGCACCAAGAGCATGGTATGAAAGATTGCACTCTTATTTGATTAAGATTGGTTTTATAAGGACAAGTGAGAACAACAACATGTACATGAAGAATGATGAAAATGGAATACTAATCTTAGCCATATTTGTTGATGATATTATATTTTGTGGAAATGACACTCTATGCAAGAACTTTGGAAATGAAATGAGCAAAGAATTTGAGATGTCATTAATTGGTGAGATAAAGTATTTTATAGGTTTACAGATACTACAAATGAAAAATGAGATTTTCATTACCCAATCCAAGTACATAAAGGAAATCTTGAAGAAATTTGGAATGGAGGATTCAAAACCAGTAAGTACTCCTATGACTATCAACTGTAAACTATCAAAGAATGATGAATCTGCATCTGTTGATGAGACACTTTACCGATCTATGATTGGAAAGTTGCAATATGTTGTTCACAGTAGGCTAGATATAGCACATGCAATAGGTATTGTTGCAAGATTTTCTGCAGATCCTAAGGAAACACACATGACAGCAATCAAAAGAATTTTCAGATACTTAAAAGGTACTGAAGATTATGGCTTAGTATATCAAAAAGGAAATGATTTTGATTTAAAATTTTATACTGATGCTGATTGGACAGGCAACATTGATGACAGGAAAAGCACAAGTGGAGGAGCTTTCTTTTTAGGAGAAAGACTAGTGAGTTGGCTTAGCAAGAAACAAGGATGTGTTTCTCAGTCAACAGCAGAAGCTGAATATGTTGCTACAGCACTGAATTGTACCAACATTGCATGGATCAAACAACTATTGGAAGGTATAAATGAGAAAGTTACTGAGCCTGTAACTATATTTTGTGATAACACTAGTGCCATTAATATTTCAAAGAATCTTGTTATGCACTCTAAGACAAAGCACATATCTATCAAATATCATTATCTTAGAGAAGAAGCTCAAGAGAAGAAAGTGGTGTTGGAATATGTTAGCACAAAGGAGCAAATAGCAGATATCTTTAGCAAGCCACTACCAAAGAACACTTTTGAATATCTTAGAAGTAAGTTAGGGGTCCTACCCCTATCTTCTACTCATTGACCGAGTTCGGTGAAAGCATCAATCTGATGACTCTCTTGAATATCTTTTGGGAGTTGATGCTAGAGTTATACACTTTAGAAGGTTTTCTAAAAGTGTACTAGAATTAATATTGGAATAATATAGAGAATTATACAGGGAACAAGAATTGAAGACAAATGCTCTGACCGAGACTCAATTGATACACAACAGCAAGAAATAACTTCTTACAAATAGAAATTATGTTTTAGTTCTTTTCTTTTTGGCATTGTTGTCAAAGGGGGAGAAGACCTACCAAGGGGGAGAAGACTAATGTATGGGAGAAGACTGAGAGAAGTCTAATGTAGGGGGGAGAGCATTTCAGCATTTTAAAATCACAGTAATCTGAATCTTTTAAAGGTCAAATCAATTGGTTTTGCCATCAATGCCAAAGGGGGAGATTGTTGGCAATATTACAGTATAAAAGACAATGAAAGATTGTTGACATTTCAATAAGGATATTGAGAAGGTTGTTGATGATTATGGACATAACTGATTAAAGATGTTTTACTATCTTGATATTATTATTTTGTCATTGATGTCAAGAAATTGATTTTCTAATTCAGTATGATGTTGCCATATCTTGAGAAGTATGATATGAAGTTTATAAAGAAGTCGGTAAAAGGCACATGAAAGAATATGATGAATAAAGGGATGAATATTCAATGGGGTACTACCGAGTCAGATAATGATGAGATCATGATGTTTTAGATTGTTTTAACATCATACATATGTTGTAAAATGTAAAGGTTAATACTATACTATGTTACCAGGCAAAGAACCTAGTCGGTAAACCCTAAGGAACCTAGTTGGTAAACCCTAAGGTTATCACTATCGGTTAATGAAGGCAGAATGTCTACCAAGTGAAGTTTAGTATTTACTGAGTTACAACTGAGCTATAACAGAATGCATTAAATGTTTACATGTGATATTTAATGAAAGATGCTAATGAGCTGGAGCGGATCAATGATTGGAAAGTCAGCATGAAGATCTATAGCTCAGATTGAACCGCAATACCCTAACACAAGTTCCAAGGTGACAATACAACTTCCAAGGCAGGGTAAAATGTTTTCAGATCGAAGGATACATTGAACCTGGACAAGATTGAAGATCTGATGGCTATGATTGATTATGGGAAATGTGATCAATGAGATTAAGCAGTTAGAAGATTGTTTATAAATAGGAAACTGTTGATAAACAATGTATGCGGGAAAGTGTATGCACAGGGATGCTACATAGTGATCACCAAGCACGGAAGCTTGAAGACTTGTTAGTGTAGACACCTAAAATTGTCCAGTCTAATTAAATAAATATTTTATTTATTTAATTATCTAAGCCTAATTCTTCTATTAATTAAATAAATCTTTATTTATGTAATTAATTCATTTATCCTCTTCTAGCCTTATTTCTCATTTAAATAAATACATTTATTTATTTAAATTATCCCTTTCCTAAATTAAATAAATATTTTATTTATTTAATTATCCTACTTCTTCTATTAATTAAATAAATATTTATTTATTTAATCAATTCATTATCTTTTTCTACACATGACACATGTCATTCATCTCTTAATTCATACACTACCTACCTCTTTCATTATTTTGGTATTTCTTTTACCTACCCTCTAATCTTAGCCGACCTCTCTTTTTACACCTCTCAATCTTATCCCTCCATTTCATATTGTGTCTTCTATTTAAGAAGATGCCTCCTTCATTATCAAACCCTAATGACTAATCTTGAAGACTTGGCTACACTACGATCCTACTTGCAACCACATTCCGTTCTTTGTTGAGCTCTTGTGCATATAAAAATCTGAGAGCAAATATATCAAGCAAGATCAATGGAGATAGGAAGAATGGAGATCAAAACCCTATTGGACATATGATGGTATAATCTTTGTGATTTCATGTGATTTGCATTGTCTTAGGTAATCTTCATATGTTATGGTGGATCTTTGTTGATTGTTAGGCTAGGGTTTTGTGGTTGAATTCATTTAGCCTTTCAATATTGTTATTATTGTTATCCATTTTCACCATACACATTTTGGCATGCCCGGTGGGACTCTTGTCCCTTTGCATTTAACCCTTTTGTTGCAGATTTTGCATTTTTGAAGATGCAGATTGGACATTTTTCGATGACATTTTAGGTATTTCCGCGTCTGCGAGTGTTTGGATCGCGTCTCTAAGTTTCAGGAGCGTTTGCGGAGGTGGGAATCGCGTCTGTGTTTTCAACAAATTTTGTTTTGCAGGTCTCAGACAGGGGCATCTGTGTTACATAATCGCGTCTGCGTTATTTCTGATCGTGTCTGTGTCCGAGAAGGGCGTCTGTGTGTTTTGGCCGCGTCTGTGAATCACAAAACCACGTCTGTGTCATACAGACGCGTCTGTGTCTGGTATAACAACGTCTGTGTTTTTACTATTTCGGAATTTCAAACTTTCTTTGATTCGGTTTTCGGATTTCGCACCTAGGGTTTCAAATCTGGTTTATTTTTGGACTAACCCTTGCAGATTTAGCTAACCAAGTTTGTGTAGCTTGTCTTGGAAGCAAAAAAAAAAACGTTTTTGTTGAAGGCCCCTTTTTCACAAAGTCTTTTGGGTTTCTAAAATTTACCTAACTTGTGTGCTTGCAGGAAGGGGTGATCATTTGAAACAACCCAAACTACTAACAAATTTTGTTGCAGGTCCTTGGCTAGGGTTTTTGAGATTTTGTTGTGTGCCTTGTTTTCATAGATTAGCAAACACTTCCATTGGTGCACTAAAATTGAATCATTGTCTTTTGTGTCTTGAGCAATAGGCTCTTTTTATTTAATCTTTAGAGGGTCTGTCTTCCCGTGTGGTCATTAGGATTACTAGTGAGAAGAGAATGACCCAAGTGGTAGCGAGGAAAACCCACCTCATCCGAACCACTATAATCAAATGTATTCATGGTGAAAACTATGAATAACGTGTGCTGATTAGTTCATACCGAAACTATGTCTCCCCATAAACCTGTTTGATCAAATTTATTTGATCATTTGTAGGGCGTAACCCCTACCAGCTGGGAGCCTTCTGTATCCACTCTGAATAGCGTAGCCTCGGGGGTAAAACCCTATGTGGGATCAACAACTATTGTCTTGGCCAGCCATAAGAATTGTGCTTGTCTTATGTTAAACATTCAAACATTCAAGACCAAACAACTAAACATTGTGTCTTTTGTGTCTTCAAGTGTATGCAAAACAACTTTACATCAAACAACACACTTTTGGAGTCTAAACACTTGCAAACATTGAGTCCTCTTGTCATGAAAAACAGTCAAACAGTCGGATTTGGTCACAACAAAACAACTTCACAGATTGGAAAAATTGCACAAAGTTTACAGAAACGCGTGTGTCTGTTCTAACCGCGTCTGAGTCATCTAAGCGCGTCTGTGAAGGGCATAATAGTGTCTGTGTCCGTAACAGCGTCTGTGTCAAACAGAGACACGTCTGTGTCTGGGAATCGCGTCTGTGAAGTATACAGAAGCGTCTATGTCCAGAATTGAAAATTTTTACAGTCCAGCAAACAAAAGAAATCAGTTTCGGAATACTTGAGCTTCCTAGGTTGTTTCTTTAGGTTTCATCTAGCATTCAATCTGTCCTTGGGTCTCATACAGTCCATCATTGCTTCATATCTCGTTACATTCATACTTGTCTAAACTTGAGTCAAAAAGGTCACTTGCTTGTCCTCATTATACTTTGTCAACATACTACATACAACTACACTTTGCTAAGTGGTCCCTCATCAAGGTTTCTTACCTTTGGGTCTCATTTGGTCTTACTTAGAGTCAAGGTCAGCTTACCTCATCAAGAGAAACTATCCTCTCTTTGGAAGTCACACCTACTCTACTACTTACATACTTGGTCTTACACTTTGGACATTACAAGTACACTTCAGACTCATTTACATTCCATTCAACTCTTGGTCTTCCATACTCTTTCCATTTTTCATCTAGTCTCTCACATCTTGGTCAATACCTAGTTCATGGTTGAAACCCGTCTTCAAAAATCTAGGAGAGAAACTAAAGAGGCTCAAGAGTCCGCAAACATGAGTTCTTATGAGTATGACAATGAGATCTTTTTCAATTCTGATCATACTACATTACCTGACATGGATGCCTATAGAAACAATCCAAATGTTGAGAACATGGACACTATAAACAACAATGCTACACACAATGACAATGTGGACAACTTTTCAATACAATCAGCAGATGTAGAAGAATCCATAATGAATCCTCATTTCAATAGATTGGTTGAAGAGATAATGAAGAGGGATAGACAATACTTCTTACACATGATGGCACAAAGTGGAGCTAAAATACCTCATGACTTTGACATGTCTCAACTTATGGAAAACTGACCCTCGCAACAAACTCACTCCAACATGGATCAAAGGAGACCCAATAGTGGAGGAAATAGAGGACCGCATATGGTACCTGAATCACCATCAGCTTTGCTTCAAAAATCAGAAATCCCACATACACACGGTCAAACATATGATACTTACCTTCGAAGACCATTATGGAAGTCTTATGCAGATAGATATGCTCAATCACATGCTCAAGCTATGGATCAATCAAAACAAGTGGACATTCAAAGGCATGCTCAAAATTTGGACACAAGGAAACCTCATGTCAAATTTGGGGGCAACACAATAGAACATGACATGCCTATAGAATATGGTATACACGCACAAAATAGATATGGGGTTCCTCAACATGAAGTTATACCAAGTGCTCCCTATATGCCGCATCAATATAGACCTCCTCCATATGAACATGTCTATGATCAATATCATCCATACATGCAACAAGCTCCTCCTCAAATTGGTGTCTCAAACATGGGGTATGCTACAAGCAATCGATCGCCACCTAAGAATGATTTGGAGCAACAAATTAGAGATTTACAAAAGAAAATGGAGGACATGAGTACACCAAAACCAACATACACTATGAGAGACATATGTCCTTATCCATTTGATAAGAGCATCCCAATGCCTCCATTTCCTGCACACTTTGTGACGCCAAAATTTGACAAGTATAGAGGAAAAGGAGAACCCAAGGCACACATAAGACAATTTTTCATAGCTTGCATTGAGGTAGCGGTAGAAGAAACATATTTGATGAGGTTGTTCCCACAAAGCTTAGGCGATCAAGCTATGGAATGGTTCTCTCAATTACCTCCCGGTATTAAGTCATGGGGTGACTTAGCAGAGGCATTTATTCAGCATTTCTCTTACAATATAGAAACAGATATCTCAGTCACTACTTTGTGTAATACTAAGCAAAAGGAGGGAGAATCTTTTGCGTCATTTTTACAAAGATGGAGAAATCTAGCTAGTAGATGCTCTTGCGAAATCCCACAGAAACAAATGGTAGAAATGTTCACTCAAAACGTTAACAAGGACATTGGCTATGATCTAAGGAAAGCTTGTTTGTCCACCTTCAAGGATGTTATTGAAAAGGGCTTAGCAACAGAAAAGGTCTTAATTGAGCAAGGAATCATTAAGATATTCAAGGAAAACAAAGATGACTTTAAAGGAAAAGACAAGCCAAGATTTTGGAATAAAAACAAGAACACAGTCAATGATGGTGTTGTTGATGCCAATACAGTGAGACCCAAGTTCATCTTTTCGGGATCAAGTTCTGCAAACAATCAAGTGAATACTCAAACAACTTCTAGATCATGAAGGAAGTACACCCCATTGGGAGAACCACTTGAATTAGTATTCAAAAAGCTTGTGGCAAACAAAGTGATCACAGTTCTAGATTTTCCTCCATATGAACCAAAGGTCAAACCAAATTGGTGGAATGATGATGAGTATTGTGAGTTTCATAAGAGCAAGGGTCACAAGACAGGTAATTGCCATTGACTGAAGAACATTGTGCAAGATCTCATTGATAGAGGTGATATTGAGATTGAGGGACACTCATCCAATCAAGAACATGAGATGTTTAAGGAACCATTCCCAAAGCATGACAAAGGAAAAGCCAAAGTCACAGATGATCAGGCCAACTATACTAGAGCACCTTACAACTATGACTCAACTATCAATCACATCTCGACGGACAATCATATCTCTACTATTACCATCAAGAACAAAAATCCTGAGAATCCTCCTCAGAGACCCAAGATTGTCCTAAGAGGTGTTGGATCTTCTTCCGAACATACCCCTGAATGTCATGTTACAACCCGTCGAGGTAAGATTACTTTGCCAGGTGCTTCCACTAAAAATGCCGCTTCTTCATCAACCAAACTTGAGTATGACCTTGTAGAATAGTTAGGGAAGACACCCGCGCTCATCTCCATCCTTGAGCTCCTACGTATATCCCCCGCTCATAAAGCTATTCTTGACAAAATCTTGAGAGATACTGCTATTCCTACTGATCTGAACATGGACCAGTTTCAAGCCATGGTGGGATACCTTTCCATTCCACATTCCCTTACATTCACAGAAGCCGATGACGCCTCCGTATGTCAGCCACATAATGCACCTTTACATGTTGAAGCCTTCATACACAAACATCGAATAAAGCGAGTCCTGATAGATGGAGGAGCAGGTCTAAACATTTGTACATTGAGCACCATTATACAATTGGGATATTCTGATAAAGCTGTGAATTCAAAAAATCAAATCACCATCAAGGCATATGACGATGAAGAGCGCTCATCCAAGGGCACGGTCACCTTACCTCTAAGAATTGGGCCAGTTACAAAGGATTTGGTTTGTCAAGTCCTAGATCTAGATCTCACATACAACATATTGCTAGGACGTCCTTGGATTCATGAAATGAGGGCAGTCCCATCGACATACCATCAATGCATTAAGTTTCCTCACAATGGAGTCGAGGTAACAGTTAACGGTGATCCTAATCCGTTCATATATTGCAATAACTTGAGATCACATACGGAGACCATCATTCCCAGTAATCATGAAGTTGTTCCTTCTTCGACATACATTGACCCTGAGTCATTGAAACCTTCGACATCAAAACAAGGTGAACTTAAAGGCAAATTTCAAGACAAAGGCATGGGAGAATACACTCTAAATCAGACAATGTATTTACGACAAGTTATGAGCTCTCCAAAAGAATATGGAAGGCCACATCCTAACAAGCAAATATCCATCATGATACTCAAATGGGATCCTACTACCTTTCAAAGATAGGGCGAACTAGAAGAGGAAGATTTATACAGAATGCTCTATAAAGACATTGAAGAGGACACACAAGATCAGATCAATATACCCTGTGAGAAATATGGCAAAGGCTTCAAGATTCTACAAAAAATTGGGTATGATGGAAAAAGCCCTCTTGGGTTACGCAAAGAAGGCACTATGGAGCCCTTACAACCTAAATTGACTGTAAAAAGAGAACGCTCAAAGGGACTTGGTTTTCTGACTTCCAAGATCCACACTAAAAGGATAGAAGAGGCATCACAAATCAAAGTTGCCAAAGTTCAACAAGAAGATTACTATTCCACAGATTCCAACGAATGGGAATGGGGTTCAGACAAATCCTCCAGTGACTATGAGCTCATCGAGACATTTAGAGAGCCAAATGAACCGACAAAAGAAGAGGAATTTTATAAAAAGTTTAGGGTGGATCAAGAAATAACCCATAAAGATTCTGCACAGTCTTCGTCTCAAGGTCTTAGGTCGAAATCACATAGGATGAGGACACCTGTTCTGGGAGGCGCTACTAGTGACGACAATTTGGATTTGCTTGCGATCAAAACTGATGAGAGTACCATCGATGACCTCGACAATTGCCTCGATATACCTGAATATAACCACATCTTCACTCTTAGCCCCGCAAACTCCGAAAACATTAAAGGCCTTCCCCTTGTTCACCACCAACTCATTGACTGGGATTATGAAGGACCAGCACAATTTGACACATTTCAAAATGACGAAGCTGTTATTGACTATCTGGGCATACGAGATGATCTCCCCCCTGGGGACCACAAAGTAGGATACACCATAGAACTCAACAACGTGGCATATTTTGGTGAGGGTGTCGGACCTTCCAGTCGCAAAAATGTGAAAATAAGAACAAATCAAGGGTCTTATGGCGAAAACCACACTGTGGCACTATCTGATCCCAAAAAAGTAAAAAGAAAGGACGTATCTGAGGGTGAAAGCCTCTCTAAGGCACCCAAAGATGGAAGGCTCGACATTCTCCCAGCATCATATGAGGAAAAGTCATCCATGTTGGTAGAAGAGACTATCAAAATGAACATTAGTACAGAAGAAGTTCCACACAATATATTCCTGGCTCAATCATTGACAGAGTCCGAAAGGGCAAAATTCATAAGCTTCTTCAAAGAAAGACAAATCAACTTTGCATGGTCATACGCTGATATGCCTGGACTAGATCTGGATTTGGTAATGCATCATTTGACAGTCAAACCGGGGGCAAAGCCAGTAAAATAGAAATTAAGGAAAATGAATCCACAAGTGGCATTACTAGTCAAAGCAGAGTTGGAGAAATTATTGGATGTTGGATTCATACGCCCAATTGATTATCCTGAATGGATCTCCAATTTAGTACCTGTCAGTAAACCAGATCGCAGCATCAGAATATGTACAGATTTCAGAGACATCAACAAAGCTTGTCCGAAGGATGACTTCCCATTACCAAATATCGACTTGATCATCGATCTCACAGCAGGTCATGAAATGTTATCTTTAATGGATGGATTTTCCGGTTATAATCAAATCAGGATTGCACCCAAGGATCAACACAAAACATCATTCACTTGTCCGTGGGGAACTTTCTGTTGGAATGTTATGCCCTTTGGGCTAAAAAATGTAGGTGCTACATATCAAAGAGCAATGACCACTATCTTTCATGATCTCATGCACATAACCGTGGAAGATTATGTTGATGATCTCCTGGGTAAATCAATAGACAGAGATACACATTTGGACATACTTTCAGTCATCTTTGATCGGTTGGAAAAATACAAGGTAAGATTAAACCCCAAGAAATGTGTCTTTGGAGTAATCTCCGGGAAGCTCCTAGGATTCATTGTGTCCAAAAGAGGAATCGAAGCCGATCTAGAAAAATTCAAGGCTATCTTGGACATGCCGCCACCCAAAAATATTAGTCAACTTCGATCCTTACAAGGGAGACTCCAGTCTATACAAAGATTCATAGCACAACTTGCAGATAAGTGTAATCCTTCTCAGCACCTGCTACATAAAAATATCAAATTCAAATGGGATGATAACTGTCAACAAGCTTTTCAGACGCTCAAAGATTATCTTTTGAATCTTCCAGTTTTGATGCCACCAGTTCCAGATCAGCCTTTGCTACTATACATATCAGCTACTCCAACAGCACTGGGGGCACTCCTAGCACAACAAATAGCTGACAGTAAGGAAAAAGCAGTATACTATATCAGTCGCACATTGGTGGGATATGAGCTAAACTACACACCAATCGAGCGTGCATGTCTCGCCATGGTCTTTGCTTCACAAAAATTACGACACTACATGCTTACTCATAAGACTAAGTTAGTTGCAAGGATCGATCCATTGAAATACCTCCTTAATAAAGCAACACTTACTGGGCGGCTGGCCAAATGGGTAATGATACTTAGTGAATTCGACATCGAGTATGTGGACAGAAAAGCAATAAAAGGACAAGAAATCGCGGATCAATTAGCAGATGCCCCCATGATAGATGATGTTCCTCTAAATTCAGAATTTCCAGATGAATCCATTTTAACAATATCACACGAAAGACCATGGCAACTATACTTTGACAGCTCATACACATAGCACAGGGCAGGAGCTGGTATTCTCTTTATAACTCCTCAAGGTGATTCTATACCAAAATCATACCGCTTATCATTTCCTTGCACTAACAATATAGCGGAATATGAGGCATTAACAACTGGATTACGAATTGCAGTTCAATGGAAGATCCAAGAACTTCGTGTTTTTGGGGATTCTCAACTGGTTATCCGTCAAGCAACTGATGATTACCAAACGAAAGATGAAAAATTAATGCCTTACAAGCAACTGGTAGATGATTTGAAACGACACTTTACAAAGATAGATTTTGAGCAGATACCAAGAGAGCAGAATCGTGCTGCAGATGCCATGGCTACAATCACTTCACTAATTGACCTGCCTCAAAATGAAACCTGCTATGAGTTCCTGGTAGACAACCTATTGGTTCCTTCATATGAGATCACTCCTACTGAAATGATATGCGTTGTCGGTCCTGAATCCCAGTTATATGGTTCCATATTCACATATCTTCGTGACAATATCTTACCTCCTGATCTATCAAACAACCAACGTCGCACTTTCATTCGCCAATCCTCTCGATATGTCATTTTAGCTGATATCCTATACCGACGAGGTCTAGATGGCACTCTTCTTAGATGTTTAGAAAGTGACGAAGCTCAGATTGCGTTACGTGAAGTGCATGAAGGGATATGTGGTCCGCATGCTAGTGGTCCTACCCTTGCCAAGAAACTCATCAGGACTGGATATTATTGGCCCAATATGGAAAAAGACTCATATCAGTTTGTCAAGAAATGTAAGCAATGTCAAATTCATGGAGACCTCATACATGCACCAGCACAAGAACTACAACCACTGGCGTCTCCTTGGCCCTTTTGTCAGTGGGGACTCGATCTCATAGGCAAGATTCACCCTCCTTCTTCCAATGGTCATAAATTCATTATCACAGCCACAGAGTATTTCACAAAGTGGATTGAGGTTGTGCCTCTCACACAAGTCACTGGGAAACAAATTGCTACTTTCATCCTTAACTATATCATTTGCCGATATGGTATTCCTAAATCCATTATTACTAATAACGGGCGTCCCTTCAAAAATCAGGATGTTCGTGAACTCTGTGACCGCTTCCATATTTCCCATCGTTTCTCCACATCATATTACCCGCAAGGTAATGGCCAAGCTGAGGCGTCTAATAAAACAATTCTTAAAATCCTCAAAAAGACAGTCGACGACGCTGGCCGTAACTGGCATATCCAACTCAATCCTGCACTTTGGGCCTACCACACAAGTGTCCGCACACCTACAGGAGCTACACCCTACTCACTTGTCTACGGCACTGAAGCCATCTTGCCTATTGAGGTTGAGTTACCTTCTTTACGGGTCTCTTTGCAAAACATCATCAGTGATGAAGATTACAGGGTCTCTCGCTTACAAGAACTAGAACTGTTGGATGAACGGAGACAAATTGCTTTTAATCATCTCAAGACTTACCAACAATGAATGAGTCGCAGTTACAATCACAAAGTCAAGCCTCGCACATTTGAGGTAGGTGATTTGGTTCTCAGAGAAAATCCTAAAAATCAACAAGACAGAGAGAAGAGGGGCAAGTTTGAACCAAACTGGCTGGGTCCTTACATCGTTACAACAGTCTATGGATCTAGGGCATATCAGCTCTCTACTACAAAGGGTGAACCTTTGGAGGATCCTATCAACAGCATGCATCTTCGCAGGTTCTACACATAGCTCTTCGAAATATCCTAATTCAAAAATACAAAAAAATCAAAAAAATTTAAAAATACAAAAAAAATTATAAAACATAAAAAATCGTTACTTGGTGAAAACCTGGCAAACAGGCGCCTTGTGACACAAAAAAAAAAAAAAAAAAGTAAAGAGAAATAATTTCGTCCAACGGTGAAAACCACTTCGGTGGCGCCCTGGGCAAGTACCATGGTGAAAACTGGGTCACCAGTGCCATGAGTAGAGACATTGCTCCTCCCTCCTTCAGGATTCACTTTCATCCTTCACTTTGCACACACTCACGACCTATTCGTCCACAATAAACTTACCCATTCCCATCATGGCTTGTTATTGATCTACCCAAGATTGGTTAGCCGTTCATAATAAACCTCCCTTTCCATCCATAATAAATCAGATCCTATCTGTGGCTAAGGCAAATCCTACGTCTAGTGATGGGTATGGAACTAAGAACATCACACGTTCTGAGGAGTACAGTTTCTTCCAGCTTCCTTCAGTCTATCCGTGCACAATCCACAATAAAGCAACATTTGCATCGCAGATCCGCCATAAAGTTTCATCTTCTCTGCAATAAAGTATTAGTTTCATGGATTCAGTCAGTTTCAGATGAGACACAGCAGCAACAATGGGCTTCAACAAAATCAAATCTTTCAACAGACTAAGACAACATTATGGTTCAGTGCTATCTATCCTTTTTGTGAAAGTGAACATTGTGACCACAATCAAATACGACTTATACAAGTGACAAGAGACACTAAACTTGAGGACTACAGTGGATGTTGGGGGTCGAATCTTGGTTTTCTTTTGATTTCATCTTTTTGGTGACATGTCTTTTAGCTTTTCCGGGATGTCTCTGACTAGAGACTCTATCTCCAGGATGTCTTTGACTAGAAAGGCGAGGATGGGGTATCGTCACCTATTTGTATTTGCTATCTGTGGATTGTCTCTTAGTAATGCTATGACTTGTCCAAGGATATGAGGACACTATGAGTCTAGTGTGAACTGGGGCATTCCTTGTTTGTGACTATCTTATCTCCATGCAAACAGGTACAATGACTTTCTGGGTCAAACATATGCCTCGATTGTCATAACCTACTTGCCATAATAAAGCTCAATGATGATAACGCACAAGAAACTCTTTCACGTTCATATCTTCTGTCTTCCATCCCCCTTTCTTGATTGACTTCCATCATCCTTCTTGAGTCCGCATAGCCTGCTATCACATGACTGAGTATAATGACACACCAAAAACATTTGCATTTCATGTAGCTGCACCGGCATTACCACATATAAGCATTTCACACATACATATAGATATCACAATTGCATCACATCCTGCACACAACACTTGTTAGCACAATTTACATTTGCATTATCATATTCATCTGCATTACATACATTCACATTTGCGTCATGCATCACATATAAAACATAAAAGAACAAAAATATTGCATTGTATCATATACATATTTGCATCCATATCATAAGCATACATTCTAGGAACATCTCATCACATAGGTACACATGCATATAACTACCGCAAAAATGAATCATCTCTCATATATAATCAAATGTGTCATGATACAATGATGTCAAAAGAATCATATGGCTACAAAATCACCCGCAGGTGTCTACAATACAAAAAAATGGTATGGCTATGATGAACTCCCTCCCTTGGAGCCGCCTGGCCTCGACGGAATCTAAGCTCTAGAAGGACCCGCTCCAGGATCACCCTGCCTGTCTGGTGGTGGAGGAGGACCCATGACCCCACCACTCGATGCCTATCTCCTCCGGCTCCCTCCTGTAGCCGTCGCTGTCCGCGATGGTCTATGGAAGCTCCTCGCCCGCTGATCTGCTGGCACGACACCATAATACAGGTCCCTCCAGTAGGCAATCTCCTCTCTGGCTCACAGGACATATGCATAGCCTGCTCCTGTGTCCTTCGCTGCCTGCCTCCCTGCCCTCAGCACTGTCTCAGCCTCAGTGTAGCGCTGAATCGCCTGATCCCTCTCCTGCTCAGTATCCCTGAGCCGGGTCCTGAGCCGATCCCTCTCCCTCTCCAACTCCTAGATCTCGTCTGCCTGGCCCTGGCAGATCTCCCTGAGCTCAATCAGCTCATCCTCCTCTGGATCCCCACCCTCTGCCTCTGCCTGTGGCTCTCCCTCTGAGGGTGCCTGCTCCTGTACCTATCCTTGTACCTGTCTCGGTACATGTATAGGTCCCTATCCCTGTCTCTGTCCTTGTGCCCTAGGACCCTGTGCTGCTGGTACCTGCAGGGGCACTCCACCGTGACCCCTCACCACCTGGGCCTGTCCCTCCTGTCCACCCTCCCTCCGAGGTGCCACCCTCCTCTCCCCAACTACTCCCCTCCGCCTTCGTCGGCCTCTTCCCCCATCGCCTCCACCATCATCGTCGTCATCTCCTCCTACCTCTCCCTCCAGTAGCTCCCCTGGATCTATCAGTCACGGGAACAGATGCTCTACCCAATATGCTGTATACTCTGCATCCATGCCTGCATCCTCAATCTCTGGCCACATATCCCAGGGTAGGGGCATCATCTCTGCTAGCTGTGTAACTGCCTGATCATATGACAACAATGGCCCGAACTGCGCCTGATCCCTCACTGTATGGGCATACATACCCGAGCCTCGTGGCATCCTCTGGATCCTGCCATACTGCCTGCATACTCTGTCTACCAGCTGCCTCTCCAATATATAGGGCGTCCGCCCAATCAGATATCTTCTCCTAAAGGTATAAGGCAGCTCCACTGCATCATCCTCCCACTCCTCACATCCCAGATATGGCCTCCAGATGACTACGTCAATGTCATCTATCACTCGCCTCCAATGCTCTAACCTGCCAATCCGAGGCTGTGAAGTGATCATGTCATATAAATGCACAAAGCTCCGTCCGTGACCCCTGCCTCTGAAATGTATCGGTCGTGTGATAGGCAGATGCTCATATGCCCAAACCTGCAGAAGTGTCACTCCATAGCCCAGTCCCACTGATCCATGGTAGACGAACTGGTGAAGCTCATAATATAGGTGGGCCAACACACATGGACCCCATGCATATCCGGTGTGCTAAGTCACCAATATCTCCAGTGCTCCTCCCCAGCCCACTGCCAACCCCCGTGTCGCCCTGTCTGGACATAGGAACCCACTGATAGCTCCTCCGATCACAGCTGGCAAAGCTAATCCTATCACGGTCATGGTGTCCCATGCCACATGTCCTGCTCTCATCTCTAGGTCGGGATCCTGAAACACCCATCTCAAAGCCTCTCTGTCTCCATCGCGATCGTATGGAATCAGCTCTCCATCGATTGGTATGTGCAGAATCCTATAAACATCCTCAAGGGTGACTACCATCTCACTCATCGGCAAATGAAATGTGCATGTCTCTGAATGCCATCTCTCGGCCAGCGCAGTCAGCAAACCCATGTTTGCCCGAAACTCAGGCACATATAGCATGTGTCTCAATCCCATCTCCTCAATGGTAGCTCTATCCTGAAATGACAACTCTGGTCGCAACCTCTGTGTGGACGGGAATCTCTCCCGTGACTCCAACATAGGCAAATACTCCTGCAGTCAAGCAAATCAATCATGTCAGTCAGGGTGGCATTCACTGTTCATCACAAAGTGTTACTCACATTTTGCACTCCCTATTCATCACAAAGTGTTGCTCATACTTTGGGTACTCCCTGTTCATCACAAAGTACTCTATCTTGGTGCTCCCTGTTCATCACAAAGTGCCTTGATCTATCCTAGTCTTCCTCGAGGACCTGCTTGAGTGTATCCTCTCAGTAGCTTATCCAATCGACAGCGTATGTTCATCACAGAACTGCCGATTTGACCTAGAAGACCAAAACCTTGCATTTTTTGACATATACGCGCTTTTAACTCACAAACACGTTTCTACCTCATAAACGTGCCTATAGACTGCACAAGCATGCCTAAACGACACAAGCGCGCCTGTTTGACATAAACGTGCCTAAATCATTCACAAACACAACTTTGGCACACAAACGCCCCTTCAGGACGTAGACGCGCCCGCATCAAGCACAAACGCGGTTCCAGACACAGACATGCCTGGCACCAACACAGACACGCCTATTGGACACAGACACGCCTGGCACCGACGCAGACGCGGTTGCACGTTTTTGCACTTTTTTGTGCCCTATTCCTAAGCGCATTTATTGCTAACTAGCATGCATTAATGACAAAATTGAATGCGTCAAAGTACGAGGAGGTTTGGTGGTACTTACCGGCTCTCCTGCCTCTGCTGGTCTCTGAAATCGGCGAACGCGATCGAATCTGTGTACGAAAGCCTTCGCTACTGACTGGTGCTGCTCTTTTTCTTGCTCTGCACTGTGATCTCGTGAAGGTGTAGATGACAATGAGGATGTCTTTTGCCCGTGGTCTATCTTATAGCCTACCCTAGCCCTTGCCTTCATTTCCCGAGTCAGTCTTCTTCATCCCGTGACTCTGTCACTTTATCCGGTCTATCCATTCTAGCCTTTCTTTCTTATCAAGAGATTGTCTGCAATCTTTTCAGACATTTTCATCCAATCTCTCGAGGGGGCATATTATTCCCATCTTGGGGCAACTCTGTATTAGTTCATCTTATCTTCTTTGAAATAATGCGACAAGCCGCATTGTCTCAAAGAGGGGCAAAATGTAGACACCTAAAATTGTCCAGTCTAATTAAATAAATATTTTATTTATTTAATTATCTAAGCCTAATTCTTCTATTAATTAAATAAATCTTTATTTATTTAATTAATTCATTTATCCTCTTCTAGCCTTATTTCTCATTTAAATAAATACATTTATTTATTTAAATTATCCCTTTCCTAAATTAAATAAATATTTTATTTATTTAATTATCCTACTTCTTCTATTAATTAAATAAATATTTATTTATTTAATCAATTCATTAGCTTTTTCTACACATGACACATGTCATTCATCTCTTAATTCATACACTACCTACCTCTTTCATTATTTTGGTATTTCTTTTACCTACCCTCTAATCTTAGCCGACCTCTCTTTTTACACCTCTCAATCTTATCCCTCCATTTCATATTGTGTCTTCTATTTAAGAAGATGCCTCCTTCATTATCAAACCCTAATGACTAATCTTGAAGACTTGGCTACACTACGATCCTACTTGCAACCACATTCCGTTCTTTGTTGAGCTCTTGTGCATATAAAAATCTGAGAGCAAATATATCAAGCAAGATCAATGGAGATAGGAAGAATGGAGATCAAAACCCTATTGGACATATGATGGTATAATCTTTGTGATTTCATGTGATTTGCATTGTCTTAGGTAATCTTCATATGTTATGGTGGATCTTTGTTGATTGTTAGGCTAGGGTTTTGTGGTTGAATTCATTTAGCCTTTCAATATTGTTATTATTGTTATCCATTTTCACCATACACAGTTAGAATAACAGAGTATAGATGCCCAATAGATAGACAAGATTAGTTCTATGTCTAGATTGTATTGAACAAATAGGAATCTGCTTTAGCATTTTAGATGTGAAGTTGCAGATAGATTTTTATTACTATTAATTTGTGAAAGTGACAGAAAATCTCTTAACCGAGTGGACTTAACAGTCTTATATGTAAATCCTCTAGCAAGGTGACATTCTGATTGAGTGTTTGAAATCCTTTGATAAGGTCACTTCTAACAAAGTGAAGATCCTAACAGATCTGAGGGAAATCCCTTAACCGGGTCACATCTAGCAATGTGTTTGTAATCTTTAACAGGATTTGCTTTTAACCGAGCATACTCTAGAAGAGTATATTTCTTAGTGGGTCTGAAATCCCACAGTGGTTTTTCCCTATTTGGGTTTCTGCGTTAAATCTGGTGTTATGAGGTTTATATTGTTCATATGCTTTTGAGTTTGCATGTTTCATAGTTTTTTATTATATGACTGATATATATGTTATCGAGGTTAAATCTGATGTTTTTATGGATGATTAAGTTTGTATGATTCACCCCCCCCTCTCATCTTGTTGGCTATTGGATTTGTACTTACATTAAGTATCAGAAGTATCACATTGATGACTGGAAAAGTACTACCGATGGAGCATTCTTTTTAGGAGGAAGGGTTGTCTCTTGGAGTAGTAAAAAGCAGAGTTGCACTTCACAATCTACTACTAAAGCTGAGTATGTAGAAGCTTTTATGAATTGCACACAATCTGTGTGGATGAGGCACATTTTGGAAGGTTTGAAGATAGAAATATTAGAACCTATATAGATTTTGTGTGATAATACAAGTGCAATAAACATTTTAAAAAATCATATTTTGTATGCAAGGACTAAGTAGATTGAATTGAAATATCACTTCTTGAGGGAAAAATTTCAAAGTAAAGATGTTATCTTGGAGCATGTTTCTACCAAGGAGAAGCTTGCAGATATCTTTATCAAACCTCTGCCTAAGACCACTTTTGAGTATCTTAGAAGTCAATTGGGGGTTGTCCCTCTTCATGAAGTTAGTTAAGCATGATGCTGATTTCATCAGTCCCTGAACCACTTGTAGAATCTTATATGGATTGCTGAAGGAGTGGATGTATTCCACAAGGGGAGCATCAACATCATAGTGAGAGAATAATTACATGTTTTACTTTCACTTTGGCATTGTTATCAAATGGGGAGAAGAATTGTATCTGATTAAGTGAACTAGCAGCAAACTGAAGACAGATAGAGCAAGGTGAATATTTGGTAATATAAACCAGGATTCCTATTCACCAATCTCACCTATCTCAGCAGCAATTAGAGGCATTGAAATTTGTATTGCCATCAATGCCAAAGGGGGAGATTGTTGGCATTTTGAGTCTATTGGTACTTTGCATCAAGATTGCATTAATGATATTTTGTCATTAATCTCAATTGAGTTGGTAAATGTTATTCATGTTATTGTTGATATTGTTGTTTTTGATATTGGCTAGTAACCGGTAAGAAGAGATTTGTGGAAGATGTTGTAAACCTGTATGTTAAGTTTGTGAGTTGAACCAGTGTAAAGAGTTAAACCTTTCCATGTAATGTAACCGGTAAACCCTATCAACTGTTAAACCCTAACCGACCAAGTTTGATGGTTTGTTATCTGATAAGTGATAATGATGGAGACACTTGTGATCATTTGATTAAGGAGATATTCAAATTGTTTTGGTGCGTTTGTTCTTGTCTAGGGAAGGAGAAAAGTGGATTGCATCTAATGCACATCGTGTGATGAGTTACAAAGTCCAATAGAGCAGTCATCATGGAGTGGTTGAAATTGTCTTGAAGAATGTGAAGGGATTGTCATAATTTCTAATGGTCAAGATTGTACTGACTTGTTTGTAATCTTGATAATAAGAATTAGGTTTTTGTTGTGTTGCCAACCTAATTGATTTCTATTTAAGGTCGATGAAGTTGTTTGTTAATGTTGTTGGCAAGGTTGGTAGAAAAATTATTGAGTATATAGTTTCCAAACTGATGAATGGATCTACACTTTGAGTGAAGGAAGACTGAAGGTTATAGAAGGATCTGATCAGGCAAGAGTAGTGCTATTCAGACAAATCAACTAAGCTGTTGTTTTCTAATAATTATAGAAAAAGTTAAATCCCTTAACTGGGTAAGCTCTAACAAACTTGGTTGCTCATTAAATCCTCTAACAAGGTGGTCCATTTGTTTGGATTCTTAAATCCTCCAGAGAGGTTACTCCTAACAGGGTATTCTGCTTCTGACAAGGCATATTTGTAAATCCCTTAATTAGGTGATTCCTAACCGGAATTAGTTCTTAACAAGACTTATTGTAAAGCTCTAACAGGCTTTGGCTCCTAACAGGGCAAACTTCGAAAGAGTTCAGATAGCTATCCTAGTGAGTCTCATCTCACCATGGTTTTTACACGTATAAACATTTGTGTCAAGTGGTGAATTCTTTTGTGGTTGTGATCTTATTTGTTGATTTGGTTAATCTATGATAAGGCATGTTAAGTAGAAGCATTAAGAGATGAATATGTTGAGTTATGATTAAGCATTGTTGATATTCACAAGATTGAAGTTGTTTACTATTAAACTGGTTGATGTCAAGTATTCTTATGATTATTGATCTTGACTGAGATATGATTAATTTGTTTGACTGAGTTTGAGTTTGGGAACTTTGTATCAGTTTTTCAATATACTGATTCACCCCCCCTCTCAGTATTCTACTGGATACTTATTCTTTCATCATTCCATCAACATCAATTCTTCCATCGAAATGACAATCAACAATCTTGCTCAAACTGTGTTTTCCTTACAACAACAAATTGCTTCTACGAGTCAATCCAAGTTAGTGTGCCCACATTTGATGTTGCGAGCCCACTTTCTCTTGATATTGTTAATTTCATGCTACCTAAACATGTGGATATCCCTCAATTGGAACTCTATAATGGAAAAGGTGATCCTCTTACGCACGTCAAAACATTTCAAACCTTGTGTATTGATTTTTCTTATGATCAAGCATTGCTTGCAAAATTGTTTACAAGAACACTAAGAGATAAGGCCTTACAATGGTATTTCTCTCTGCCTTCTTATTCTATCACTTCTTTTCAACAACTAGCAAATTATTTCATCCAACAATTTTAAAACAACATTGGTCCTAAAATCACTTTGACTAATTTAATACATTGTAAACAAGGTGTTAAAGAAAAAGTGACTGATTTCATTGGTAGATATAATCATTCTATGCTCAAATTTCTTTTCATGTACCTGATAATGATATTCAAAGAATTTTCATTTCTAATTTACAAAAAGATATCATGAAAAAGCTTCTTTTGTCTAAGTTTACTTCCTTTTTGTAGTTGTGCGCAACACTCCACAATTATCAATTGGTTGTGAGTCAAATGGAGCAATCCACTACTATGGCTCCGAGTGATAAGGGGGAGAGTGTTCAACAACCATTTATGAAGTTCAAACCAACAAAAAGATTCATCAAGTTCAATGATCCAATCAATAACAACCATGTGAATGCTACAACAGGTGTGCCTTCTATTTCTAAATTTTTCCAAAGAGAAAGGTAGTTTACTCTTTTGAATGAATATTTACATAGTATTATGTCTCAGTTTTTGCACATAAATGTTATCAAACTTTCTCCTATAAAACAAATTGATCCTTCCAAACTTGCATCTCCTTATTTTGATAACAATTCCTTTTGTCAATTTCATTGTCAACCTGGTCATGATACTGAAAAATGTTTTGCATTGAAGAATAATAATACTATATTTGTGGCAGGTATGAATGATAAAGGGAATATATCAGTTTCTCCTCCTAATCAAGATCTTAATATTTTCATTGATCCCTTGCCTTCTCATACCTATAATGTTATTGAGATTGTGCCTAATTCTCTCACTTCTGAAGAATTCACCTCTATGGATCCAAACTTGGTTAATATGGTATAATCACAAGATATACCTAAGGATCCTTGTATTACATTTGACCCTAGTGAGACCATTAGAGCACCTAATGGCCCTTTATACATAGTTGCAAAGGTTAAGGATATCCCTTGTCGTGGTGCCCTGATTGATCCCTCCTGCATGGTTAATGTTATAACTGGAGAGTATCTTTTCACTTTACAATTTCATAAACCACACTATGATGCTTCTAATGTGGTCATGAAATTATTTGATGCTTTCTCTTGTCCTACCATTGGTTCTATCACCCTTCCTATTGAGGTTCATGTTAAATCCATGGATGTTGACTTTGTTATCATACCTTCTTCTGAGCAATTCCATGTGAGGTTGGGCTATCCTTGGCTATCTTCCATGAAGGATATTGCTTCTCCAATCCACAAGTGTCTTAAATTTTCTTACAATGGAAAAATCATAACTGTGAACCATAGCTTATTTCGTCCATCCGAAAGAAGCCTCGGTGTTCCTATTGATATCTTTTGGACCAAAAACTTTCAATCTCTTCCATCAAGGAGCAATGCTCTTTTTCTATCTTATAAAAATTTGAAGAGAGATATGATATTATCCTTAAGTCAACCTAGATCCCTAACACTTGAAATTCCTATTATACTTCAAGATGAGGTTCTTCCCCTCTCGGATAGAGCTAATCTCCCTCCTAAAGAAAATTGTCCACCTACTCCTATGGATTTGACTTTACCTTTTCTTAAGGAGAACAACAATATTCCTCCTAAGGTTAGACCTATACCTCCTCCTCATGATGGACTTGGTCTCCTCCCTACACCTAATATTCCTCCTTTTTATGGCACAGTTCCACCTCCTTCCTCTTATCGAGAGAATAGGCTTGCTTCCCCTCTTGCTCAACCAAAAAGACCTCAACCTAAACCTTCCACTATCAAGGAGGGAAACGATCCTACTTTTTTGAGTTTTCTTCCTCCTTCTCAACCTTCCACTAAGACTCGATGAAATCATTGTGTGAGAGAATTCTGATGAAGACTCCGTGTTCAAGCTCGTGAAGCTATCCCTCGAAATACTCAATCTCCTCAGACTTCGATAGTTGACATGATTCCCTTTTCTCCTAAGCAAGATGTTCAACCAACATCTCCAAATCATAAGTTTCATAAAACATGTGGTGGTTTTACTCCTATTCGTGTTCTTACTCCTCTTGCTTTAAACTTTGATGAATAAATGGGTGAAAATTTATTCATAATGGCAATACAAGTCCTAATGCTTCTGATATTGAGTATGAGTATGCTGATGTGGACAAACATTTATCGGATGAGTTTTCACAAACCCTAATCCTAGCTCCTCATATCGAACAAAGTGACTTACAACATGAGCATAGTTCTTGTTTGGATCTTGTGATAGCTCCATTTGCTATGCTCGATATCGCTCCTTTGGCGTGTTTCTCACCTTCCCGAAATAGTGATCAACAAGATTGGGAGTCGGATATCATGCTAAATTAGCAATATTATCACTGTAGATCTTCTCTCTCTCTCTCTGTTCTTTCTCATTTGTGACCATTCTTCTATGTGTATCCCTCTTCTTCTATTGTTGCCTTAATGTCTACTTGGCGACAATGCAAAGCATTGAGATCTTTTTTGGTCTCTTCCATGTTGACTCAAAAGATATCCTATCTTCCCTTTCTTCTAAGGTAGTGTCCTTCTTTGCCGAATAAATATTATTATAAGCATATACATATATGATATGCATGATTTATCATACAACATACTGACCCCAAGGAAAGCGATACTACCTCATTATTTGTGTTCATTATCCTTGGATTTATACCTCGATTTGGGGCTAAATCCTTGCGATAATGTGCTCCCTTTCTTTTCTCTCTTTTGGGTGTATCCTACCTTAAAGAAATCACCCATGATAAGGAGTGTGTGATCGCTTTAACGTAGAGGCATACACTCTGCTGACATTTTCCTTCTTGTGATACTTAGAATTATTTAGTGAACTTTGTTTTGCTTTGTAATCTTTTTATCCTTGCTTTCATGACTCATAGTGAATAAAACTTTGCTACTTGCACTCATGGTTCTCCCCTTCTCGATCTTCCCTTTTATTTTGTCAATCAAAGTCATAACATCCTAAGTCCACCGGGGGCTTGGCGCATCTTGCCTCCTTGACATGGTGAAATTCTTTCAATCTTGTTTCCTTGTACTTTATCAACAGTATTGGCGTATGCTTATACTCCCGCTAAAGTGGGGGCTAAATGTAGTGTCATAAAATTGTGACCATAGCAATTTTTGACTGCATTAGGGTCCTCATGCATGCAAATTCCTGATTGGAGACCGGAGAGTGCTCGACTTGCGAAAACAACTTCTTCCTTGGCCTCTGCATCACCCCAATCGTATTCTACCCTAGAGAAAGGGGTAGGATAGGGGCATGGTGCCACTGTCCCACCTTGGACAAGAGTGTGGTGCCCTTGTCCTCCCAAGACAAGGGTGTGGCACCCCTGTCCCTGCCCTATTTTGGGGTAGGACCTTCCTAGAGCATGCATTGTGGGTTGTGCAATGAGAAGGAAAACTCTCCCGATGTCTG
Source organism: Cryptomeria japonica (assembly GCF_030272615.1). NCBI lineage: Eukaryota > Viridiplantae > Streptophyta > Pinopsida > Cupressales > Cupressaceae > Cryptomeria > Cryptomeria japonica. The sequence goes on from NC_081405.1 coordinate 236,594,056, forward strand.
CCCGTGATGAAATTAAAATCCTTCAAACATGTATTTAAGGGGGCATTCACTTTCTCATTTGCATAAGTTGGAGAGGTCAAAGTTGGAGAGATTCAAGTTGCACAAGTAATCAATAATTCAAGCATTCTTTTCTAGCATTGAGCATTCTCAAGTCTCCCTTCAAGGCTAGGTGTTGCATTCAAGTCAACTATTCAACCATTGAAGAGGAGATTGATTTCAACATTCAATTCCACACAAGCATTTCTATCAATATTTCTACCAAAACCTCCCTTGAGTTGATTTACAATTCAGTCTTTCATTTACATCTACTTGCAAGTACTTTCTTTCATTACTTGGTTAATTCCAAAACTGGGGTTTGACCTAAAGGAAAACCCCCAATCCCAACCCATTTTCCTCTCTTTTATGTGTGTAGGTTGCAAGTGCACAACTGTACTTTCGTATTTAGGCTTCATTTGCAGAGGTGGAAAAACCCTTTTTGTTTCACGGATTTTTTGGAGGACCGTGTACATTCCCGCCACGGTCCAAGCAACTTTTCCTCAAATTCGCAGGGCAACTTTGTCTTGACATTTTATTGCCACATCTAGGTGTACAACTTCATCCCATATTCTGATCTCAAGTTATAATCAATTCTTTACACAATTCAATCAATTTCCTTTCCATTTCAAACAAGGAAGAGGGGATCAACTTAGCATTCCCAATTCATTCATAATTCAATCTACCATCTTTGTGTGGAGAGATTGGATCTAGTAAATTATCTTCTCCCCCTTCCTAATGTAATGGTGAAAAGTTCTTGAAGGTAATTAATAGTAAAACTCTCATCTCTCTTTGAGGAAGGGCATTTTTCCTCTTGATCCATCATTCACCATTTTCCCACCATTACAAATATCAATGCAGCCCAATTCCAATCCCTCATGGGTAACATTGTTGCACAACACCACGTTGTTTTCACATCTAGGGATGCACCCATCGATGACTCGTCTCATAGTATTCGCCTCCACATTGAGGCTATCATACAAAAATACAAATTTAAGTGAGTCCTTATAGACAATGGATCTAGTTTAAACCTTTGTACATACAAGTTAATTAAGCAACTGGGAATCTCGAAGGACCTGGTTGATCCATCAAGAAAGATCACAATCAAAGCCTATGATGATGCAAAAAGGGTTTCAAAAGGTAAAATCTCATTACCTCTTTAAGTGGGCCCTGCAATTATGGAGACAACATGCTAGGTTTTAGACCTTGGCCTCCCATATAATAATCTTCTAGGTCATCCATGGATCCATTATATCTTAGTTGTCCCATCCACTTATCACCAATGCCTTAATTTCCCATTCAATGGTAGGGAAATCACCATTCACGCTGACCCACAACCCTTCCAATATGGAAAACTTCTTGAAGGGAAGCATCCTTATCATTTCCCACTTAATTTACCCACTCCACCACCCCCATTTGATCCCTCAAATGTTGCCTACACTTCATCCCTACCCGAGGTCAAGGTCAAGATTATTCATAATAGCTGTGGAGAGTATACCCTATGAAAAACTCTCTATGTGGGTCAACTCCCGCCTTCTCCCAAATCATACGGAAAGCCAAAAAAAAACAAGAAACAAAAAAAACCCATAATAAGGTGCAAGAAAACCACCTTCCAACAATGGGGCCCACTTGATGAAGAAAGCTTTGAAACTAATGTCACCTCTTGGTTGTACCAAGAAGAAGATGAAGAACTACCATACATTCCAAAGTAAATGTATCCTAAATCCTCCACTATAGTAGATAAGATGGGTTATAAAGGACATGGTCTTGGACTAGAAGGAAAAGGTATAAAATCACCCATCTCCCCAATTTCCTACAAGTACAATAAAGGCTTGGGTTACTCTCCTATACCTAAGATCATTATAGTTGGTGCCTCGACAGATCCTCCTACTGCAGTCGAAGACTCTAATGAAGAGGAATTATATGAAATGCCTTTCAAATACCTTGACAACATATTTAGAAATGCCTATGTAAACACCATCACCCCCGTCACCCCTCCCAATTTATATGAGCTTAAACTTGTACACCCCAAAATTATTGACTGGGGCCAATGAGGATGACCTGCCTTGGATATTTGTGCTGATGATGATGCCATCTTGGCAATGCTGAGCATACAAGACCTTGAGAACCAAACTTCTGTCAATGGGATTCACTTCATCTAGAAGCTTACTTTGGTAGTTTGGTCAACTCCCTCATTCGCAAAAATGAAAATAAAAAGAAAAATCAGAAGTCCCCTGGTGAAAATCTCTCCAAGGCATCTTTGGACATAGAAAAAGTAAAAATAAAGGACACATCTTCTAGTGAAACCCTAGATCAGGTGCTAGAAGATGAGGGACTTGACCTCCCACTATGGTTCCCCCACATCAATAAAAATCACCTTTACTCATTGAGGAGATAGATACAATCAATTTGGGCATAGAATACATTGAAGAATGTTCTCATAGCCAAGTCTCTAATAGATCAAGAAAGACAACTTCATGAGCTTTTTAGATGAGACAAAAATCAACTTCACTTGGTCTTATGCTGACATGATAGGCCTTGATCCTAACTTGGTAGTACATAATCTTGTTGTTTCCCTGAATGCCAAACCAGTCAAACAGAAGCTACACAAGATGCATCCTCAAGTGGCTCTCTTAGTCAAGGAAGAACTCCAAAAGATGTTGGATGGTTTCATCAAACCCATAGATTATCCTGAATAGGTTTTAAATATTGTACATGGGGGCATCAAAATCTTTACTAACTTTAGAGACCTGAATAAAGCATATTTGAAAGATGACTTTCCACTGCCCAACATAGATATGATTGTAGATCTCATAGTAGGACATGAGATACTTTCCCTGATGGATGGTTTTTCGGGGTACAATCAAATAAGGATTGTTGAAGAAGATCAACATAAGACAACATTCACAACACCTTGGGGCACCTTTTTCCATCAAGTCAATGCCCTTCAGTCTCAAGAATGCAAGAGCAACCTACCAATGCACAATGACAACTATCTTCAATGACCTCTTGCACAAAAAAATAACACTATGTAGATGATCTCCTATATAAGTCAAAAATAAGAGATGGGCACATTCCAATCTTAAGGCAAATCTTTGAAAAACTTGAGAAATATAAGCTACGCCTAAATCCTAAGAAATGTGTCTTTGGAGTTACATCAAGAAAACTCCTAGCGTTTATAGTCACTTGCAGAGGCATTGAGGTGGATCCCGTAAAATTGAAAGCTATAATGGAAATGTGTAATGCCCACTCTTGAGCAGACTCTTGTTTCATTTTTGATTGACTTGATCGGACCTTTATTTTGTGCGATGGATATGATTTGACTTATATGATGCATGCACATTGATTATGACTACTTATGTTCCCAGTTGATGATTTTGATGATAGACATTACATGACCTTATACTATTGGTGTTATTGATTGTGCTCATGATTAGTTATTATTTCTAGATGGTTAGTAATGGTATTTTGGTTATCATGTGCTTTGATAGATTTTATGGATCATGCCTCATTTTGGAATGGATATACTAACCCTAGTTTGATTTACTTATGATGCGATGTTTCATGATTTATATGCTCACTATATGGATATTGTTTGACTTTCTTCGTGGGGGATCAACGCCACATCACTCATTGTGAGCAGGATGTGTCATTGTGATATCCCTCCACTTGCCTATCTTGTATGTATTTATATATATATATGTATATGCACATGTATTTTTGTTGTGGTTTCAAGTTTACAGGTACAGAGACATTCATTCCTCATGGGCAACTGGGTTCGAGCTCCCTTGGCTTCACAGGTGTGAGTGTGTCTTTTCCCAATGGTGAATATGTGGTTCAAAAATGTCATTGGTTCCCTAGCCACACTCTAGGTCCAGGTTGTCGTGAGTCCTTGTTGTTAGTCTTGGTGAATTTTTCCATGTTGAGTCAGTTGTGATGATTTGTGAGTATGTGGCATGGTGAGTTTGATTATTTAGCTTGTTTAATTTATTTAAATCATGATTTAATGACTATAGTAATAGATTAATTGTTTAATCTATTTAATCGTGATTTTTATTTAGTGATGGATTGATTATTTTATTTATTTAAATATTGGCGATAAATGATTTGTTGCAATTTAGTAATTATTTAATAATAAATTATGATTTTTATTAGTGGCAATGTTATTTTAATTTATTACGATTTAACGATTTTTATTTATTTAATTATTTTTGCAATTGAATTTAAAGTAATGTTTAATTGAGATTTTATTTAATATTTAATAGTTTTAGTTGCTTTGATTTATTGCACTTATTTAATTATTTATAAGTTTATTTTAATTACTTTATTTATTCAATGTTGAAATTTAATTTCATTTTATTATCATAGTTTGATTATTTAGACGATTTTATTAAATAGTAAAATTTTGAGATATTGGAAATAATAAGGGTAAGTATCAAATAATTACCCTACTCATTATATTTTAGTGTGTTTATTATTTTGATAATGAATATATATATATATATATATATATATATATATTGCATAAGTTGTAGAGGGAAGAATATTTCAAAATGAAATATTTCTATTGAATGATTTGAAGGCTAAGGTTTTTAATTTTTCTCTTTGGCTTTTATATGATTGTCATGAATTTTATTTGGTGGTTCTTCTTCTGCAGTCATTCTTATGTTGGCATTGGAAAATTTGGGGAAATTTTGGCTCAACAAATAGTGGTTTGGATTTTGGTTTTAGGAAGTGGTTTGTGCTATAGCTGGAAGCCGTGGGCAAACTCTCATTAGAGGTCTCTTCCATAACATAGGAAAGAGGTTGGCCTCAAGTCTTCCCTTGTATTCTTTTTAGATTTAAATCTTAATGTGTATTCTTGTGTCTAGCATTGTTTAAAGGAAAGGGTATTGAGGAATTTTCCTATTGATTCTTATTTTTTTAAAAATCTGTTGTAGAATGAAGTGCATTCTGTTAATAATTTCATCAAATTACTTGGATTGTCAAATAATCCTAATTGATATTTTCTCTATGTGTTGGATAGTATATTTGTTTGTTGTTCGTTGTTATTCCCACATTGAGGGTTATCTGTATTTTGCATTATTCATGTTGTAGAGTTACAAATTGTATTTTGTCGCCCTTTTTTTAATTTGTTTTAGTAATTAAATTATATTGTTTTTTTATTATTACCCACATTGTGGGTTGGGTGCTATGGAACCACCCATGATATGGGCGATGTTGCGGCATCCACCATATCATGGTGGGTGCCTACACCCTCACGACATGGTGTTGTCATGGCAACACCATGGGGTGGAGGTGATTAGCACCTTCCACCACACGGTGGTGTCATGATACCACTAATGTCATGGTGGTGCAACAACACCACCAACATTGTGGTGGATGTTGTTGCACAACACCACCAATGTTATGGTGGTCCAGCAACACCACCCATGATTTGGTGTGTGCACATCACCACCAACATCATGGTGGATGTTGTTGCACAACACCACTGTACACGCCATTTTAAGCTTGCAATTTTGTTTTTCCCCTGCTGGAATAAAATACGTCCAGCCTACAACGTATGGGGTGTGATTTCATCCACCCAGTCTACATTATTTATTTGTGAAATTTGGTTCAGTCTGCTATATGCGTATGAAATTTGTCTATTACCCGTTTCTTTGTGCTACATCTTCCCAATTCATTGGTAGGGAAGAGATATGGTATTTATGAAAAGGTGATTTTTTTCTCAGATTATTGTTGTAATTTGAATTGTTCCTCCTTTTCAAATTGCCTGATTATGTCATGGTATATATTTATAAATTTGTGTAAACAACGATAGTTATTAGATTGTTCGAACTGGTTATTTATGTTGTGTGTATATGTATATTTGTTGTATGTGTTAAAATATCATTCAATTGAAGAGTCTATACATCTTATTGTTGAATTCATTTGTGTTTTGGGGAGATCCCACGAGTTATAGTGCGGGCTAAGCATGTCATATCTTCTGCCCCAATCGTTGCTCTTTAATGTATTAGTCAAGTGTAATGTGTCTTGATGCATTTGGTTTCCAAAGGCCGCTTGGTTATTTTTTATTTTAATGAGGTTTAATTCAATTTGATATAATTGTTGTTGTGAGTTCTCTTTTTGGTAATTTTGACATCCCCTCGTAACGATTTTGCAATGAGGATGCTTTGCTTATGCTACTGAATTTTATAACAACAAGAGTGAAGACCTTGTTGGGCTGGATTTTATTTGATTGCAGCAGTGTTACAATTTGAGTTGTTCTCCCTTTAGTCAAGAGGCTCATCTCTTTCTTATATGTTGTTGTTTTATCATTTGAACATGTGTCTATGAATGGTTTGGCTCAGTTGAAGTTTTGTTTTAGATTTACTTATTATTTCAGAGCCTCTTCTATTGTTGCTTATGGGTCCATGTAAAGGGACTGGGCTCTTTTACGGCACCTGCGGGTCATGAGAGATGGACTGTCACGAGGTTCCTTGTAAGGATGCGTGAATTCCAGACCTCATGGGTGTAGGGGAGTTTAACTTGTTTAATTAAGTGATAATTAATTAATGAATGGGAATGGGTAGATAGTTAATTAAAAAGATAATAAATAATAGTGCCTCATGACTGAGTCCTAGGGAGGATGTTTTAAGCTGAGCATGAGAAGACTATGGAGATGTTAAGACAATCTTCTTGGTCTCTCATAGGTTGAGATGGCTCTGCATGCCCCTAGACTAAGAGCCTTGTTTTAGTGCGACTTGTGATGACACTCCCTTGTACATGTGATTCCTTTGTGTTTCACTCTCACATCTATGTCTTGATGTTTTGTCCACTTTTGGGAGTTATCTTGTTTGTTGTTTGCATTGGTGTTTGGTCCATGTGTATGGAGGTCTTTCTTGGTGCTAGTCCCTTTGGTAGAAGTGTCACCCTAGGCTTAGTGTGTGTGTTGGGACCCAACGACATCTGCTAGCTTGGGGGCTGGTTCCTTGTAGGTTCCACATTGGTCGGGTGGTTGGAGCTTTTTACCATTGGGTTTTTTTCCATCTTATTGTTGTGCTTCTTGTACGTGGACTTGGATCTTCTTCGTGATGGATATGGATTCCTTGGAGCAGATTTATGTACTAAAACATCATGTCATTTGAGTTATAATAATTTGTAATACTGTAGGAACTATTTGAAAGGATGAGTAAGCCTCATGTACATATTATTATGTAATAGTAGCATGTAGTGTATCGATGATACACATTAGGCATAGGCATTTAATAGAGTTCATCCTTGGGTTTATTATGTAATGGTTCATATTTATCATTAGTTTGGAAATTGTCATGCCACCTTTTGGGAAGCATTGTAATCATGTGGAAGAGTATATAATTTTGGATGTTTCATTATTAGGAGATCATAATAGAGCTTGTGTCAAGACCCAAAACTTCTGCTGTAAATTGCCATATGTTGTAATGTATTCAACAAGTTGTACTGTATGTATTCATTATGGAAATAGATTTGGGCACCAAGTTAAATAATTATGTGATATTATCTTGACATGTAATGGATATTTGTACATATAGATAGATCTATGTTGTAATGTAGAAAGATGTAATTTTTTACTTACTTCATGCTATGTTCAAAACTATGTTAGGAACCTTGTGTAGAAATTATGAGTTTTCATGTGCAAGAGGATGGAATATAGTTACTTGTTAGAACATGTTCATGAGGCTCTAAAACTTATATAGTGACCATTATCAAGACTTTGTTAAAATCATTAATATTAGAGCAATGATGCATGGTTTACACAATAGTAGCATTAGCTAGCATCATGGAAACTAAATCAACCATAAGGCTGTAATCTATGATAAAACTTAGAATTCTGAAAATATATAGATCACAATTGATTAAGAGCTCATTAATATCGTGGCTGCAACAAAAAATTGATGTGTGGTTGATGAAATATTCATTAGGAGTGTAAGTGGATCATGTATGCATTAGTAAGATGGAAGCAATAAAATAATCATTGTATTTACAAGGTCAATGTTCATAATGAAGTATAAATAAGTAGTGTGCATGCACTTTATGACAACAATAGTTAGAATGGCTAAAAGGTAATGAATTATGTGTATGGGCAAAAATAGCGTAGTTGTCATCATAGTAGCACGAGGTTGTATGTCAGTTAAGTGTTGCATTTTGGCTTGAGGGAAGCAATAAGAACATTATAGTTATTGTAGTAGAAGCTCTTCCTTAGCATGTTAAGGAGCAAGTATCTTGTAGCATGTAAGTTGTAGATTGAGGGTTGATGGTTATTTATTGCATCGTGTGATAGATCATTTAGTTGGATGCATTATAATCATGTAGGCTTAGATGTGTAATCATAAGTATGATAAATATGATAGAAGCTTCTCATTTAATGTCATGCACTTGTAAGAGTATGAAGTGCCAAGGCATTAGATAGGCTGAGGATGTAGACTTGTGGAATTGATTGGTTGGACTTCTAGATGGAGCTAGTGTACAGGAAGGTTTACTTCCTCATTTAGTTAGGTAGTTTCTAAGCATTATGGATAGTTAAAGAATAGATAGATCTAATAGAAATATTTTCCCCACGATTAAAGATGTGATAATTTTAGTGACCACAGTATCATGAGATGTTGCTGCATGTTATCAGAAAAACCGGTAGGGTTAGTAGCGTAACCGGTGCAAGATTTTTAAGTCCTGAAGGAGTTGGCGGGCAGTATGCATAGTGGTAAAGATCGAACAGATCAAATGGCCCTCGTGTTCTCGCAATGAAATTTGTGAGGTGGTTATGGACCGTGGTATCATGAGATGATTCTACGTGTCCTTGTCAAATTAGGAGGACTTGCAGGGAGGTTGCTGACAGATTTTGAACAAAAGATGATATGGTGTTGCCCAATCAGAATTTTGCGGGAATGCAAATATAGTTGGAGGGTCAAACTGCTAAGTTGGCATAGAGTTACCATTAGATTTGCCAGGTTAGAGAAGATCTATGGTTGAGTTTCAAATGAGAAGTTTGGAGGGATTTGTTAAGCCATCGGTTATAGCTCATAGGAAAGGGCAAAACGAATGGGATTCAGACTTGTCAATTCAAGGTTGATTTGATAGTCAAAGATGATAGCTCAGAAATGTGAAAGGATTTGGATAAGTTTCCAATTTAGGTGTGATGAATCACAAGTTCTCTGATGAATTCAGAGATTTGTTTGTCGATAGAAATCTTGAAGCAGAAGATTGTACACTGAAAAGAGGAGTAAGATCAGAATAAAATTGTTCGCATTGGGAGAAGTTTGACAGAAGAATGCAGTAGATGTGATATGCATGAATTCTAGTGTCTATAGTTGGTAGAGAAAATTGATAACATCAGAATGATGATGTTTTAATAACAACCACTACTCTATGGAATAAGTTTTAGCTATAAATACAGAAAGGTGGTGACTGAATTGGTAGAAGAGTATGAAGCCTTTTCATTTTCTAGGTGTAGTTTTTTTTATGAAGAAGAAATGATGTTTGAGAATCCTTATAGATAGAGTTATAATATACTTTATGATACCGGATGGAGCCTTTCTTTTATAAGTGAGTATATCTATTGCCATAGGGGATGTGAAAGTGGGGAGGAAAGCCCTCTCTTGCAAAGAAAGGTCACACATGGCACAACCTTTGTGTCATGTCAGTCCCTAGGTGGCAGAGGGTTCTGAGACATAGCATGTAGAGAAACAAAAAAGGGACATGTCTGGGTAGGGAGTGGTAGAAATCCATCTATGTAGTTGCATGGAAGTTGTCACCCCTCCTCAGCATGTTATGTTTCCCCCCTAACTTCACCTCCCACTACTTCTGATCCTAGGAATGAAGGTTGAGTTCCTCCTCTAGCTTGAGGAGCAACTTTACCTCTTTTCGGGATCTTGTTTCCCTTTCTAAGGAAGGGAAATTCTCTATGGGATAAAAATGCAACATCTCACATGCCATCTGAAGGTGTTAGGGCAATAATGGCATGACTCAAATGGTTTTTCTTCTACCAATCTTCAATTCAAAAATAATTATTCACAGGTGCCAGCTCATAGACATGCATATTTTTTGAAACAAAATTGTACATAGCCTTTAGGGCTAATTATCAAGAAGTGAATCTTCTATTGACAAGTGTCTAATGTCCTGAAGCTTGTCGCTCGCTTATTTTCTGTAAAAGGGAATTCAAGGCCATTAGTTCGGGTCTAAAATTTTATGAGGAAGATCTCTGTAAAAGAGATCTTTTCTGTAGGGTTAGGTCCAAAAGAGTTCTATAGAGTCATAGGAAATAACTAGGATTGTAATGTTGTTTTGCAGAGAAAACAATGTAATAAAATGCTTGCAGTTTCCCCCTTTTTCAAATAGGTCACTCTATATTTGAAATTGTTGGCTATCATCTTATAAAAGATAGCTCATAATACTAATGTAAATATAGTTTCCGAATCTTTACTCTCTTGTGTGTGATTTCATCTTCTTTTAAGCAAATGGGATCAAGGGTTTCTTTTGTTTATTGCATTGTTATAATGTATGTACTCTTTTATTAAATGCTCTAATCCAAGGGGTTAATTTAAATTCTTGAATAAGATTATAGAGAAAATAAGGCTCGCCATGGGATTTGCAAAGTAGTTCAAATATAGGAGTAGAAGCAAAATAATACTGTAAGGCAGTATTATTTCAAGGCAAGACTAACTATTAGATAAATTTTTATTAGATTTTCGGCAACATCTTTCATCGACTTTGTAGCTCAAATGAATAAGGCACTAGTATTAGCTAGAAAATTTCATTAGGTTATCAGTTTTCCAGTTTTTATTTTCTTCATGCTCTCTTAGAACGAATCTTATAAATAATCAAAACAATCATTTGCTAAGATTTATGTATTTCCTAAAAAATAGTCTCACCATCTCTCATACTCCACGTTAAGGTTGAGGATCATTGAAGGATTTTCCATCCTTGAGAATTCTCCCTTTCTATTGATTTTTATTAATGAGATAATCTACTTTGTTTTCAGTAAGTTCTCTGAATATCCTTACGGAGGGCAGGAAGGTTCTTACTAAAGGGATCACCCTCCTTGGTTCTATAGAGCCTAAAGCGTAGAAAGATCTAGCATCCTTGTTATTGTTGGTCCAAGCCTGATAGATATTGATAGTTGGAGGTGGCTCTCCATAGATATTTGGAGGAAATGAGCTTGGTCTCTGCCATGCTAGCAGTGTAAACCCATCGTCCGTTTTTGGGAACCAACAAAAATTGGTGACTCTGCTGGGGAGAAATGAACTGTTGATAATCTCTGGTTAAAATAATATACAGTCAATAATTTTCTATAAGTTCTTATTCTACAAAGAGTTCAGTCCAGATCTATTCGTTTTTTAAGATTACGTGTAATACCTCACGATTGTGAGTGGTGACTTTGAGACTCTAAGATCTATGCACTAGTGTGTGTCTACTGGAAGGAGAACCAAGAAATTTGCAGCAAGAATGAAGCAAATTTAGGCTTTTATGATGAAGTATCCTAACAAGTTGAGGATAGAATCAGTAGTGCCATTTGAATGTTAAGGAAATGTGGTAGTGTTGTGTTAGAACAAATCTGACCTATGAAGAAATGTTAGCTATTTGAGTATTGGTCCTCTGCAAGGAGGTGGCGACTCTATCAAAGATCAATGTTAAATATTTGAAGGAATGAAGGTGATTTTGCAAATCGCAAGTGGAAGAAGGCAGCAACATTTCCAACATTTCCAGGTTTTTAGATTTTCATAAGCCATGTGTTTTCATGAAGTTTGTAAAAAAAAAAGTGTTCCCTAAGTAGTGAAAGAAGCACTAAGGAAGGGAACGGTAGTGATTATTTTACATGCTCCTGTGATTCAATTTTCATCTTTGTTTTATAAGATTAGATGGAGTATGTTTTGAGCCTCATAATGAAATAGTGTAAGAGAAGGAGAAAGAGATAGGGGAATGAATGAAAATATGTATCATATGTCTTCATTTCCTTATGAAATATCAAGAACAAATGTGCAATCTATGTCAAGTCATCATAGATTTTTCTTTAAGGAAATATATAAACCATTAATTTTTTATGGTATCCAAGGTTTCCTAAATCCTTTTCCTATAAGGGTTAGGGAACAATTAACAGGATTTAATGGGAAGAAGTCAGAATCAACAAGACAACATTTACAAGAGTTTTCTAAATTAATGGAAGATTTTGAAATAAATTAGGAAGATGTTTTCATGAAGTTATTTGTTCAGACTTTGAGGGAAAACACCAGAGACTGGTTCTCTTACATGCCAGTATGTTCTATCTCATCATGGAATGAGTTGAAGGAGGCATTCATTGAACAATTTGGTGAAAGAATTGATCTGAGCTTAGTTATGAAAAAAATCATGGACATTCATAAAGAAGAGGATGAGTTAGTACCTGCTTTTAATCTCAGATTTGCTAAGACATTTAATAACATTCCTAGTAGTTACAAACCAAATGATGCGGTATGCCTAGTTGTTTATTTGGCTGCCTTTGAAGAGGAAGATAGTTATTTGTTAAGAGAGAAGGATCCTAAAACCTTGCATTAGGCTTATAGGATAGCAATGGAGATTGAAAATAATTTGAAATATGGGATCCCTATGGGACATTTATCTACAAAGGTATATTATCCTAAGATGATACGGTTCAAGGCAAAATATGAATCTGAAACAAAAACACCCTATCAAAACTTGTACATTCCTAGTGATTACATTATCCCAAATATTGATTATGGTATGAGAAAAATGTGAGTGAAGAGGACTTGTCCTAGGAAGTGCTCATTCCTCATATTGATGAAGAAGAGGCTAATGAGATAATGTCTAACATACTAAATGAAGGGATAGATTTGATGTCCATTACTTTGTTGAAGGACAACAACATTGATTTTTCCAAGGAGAACACCTCACAGGAGATTTTTTTCAGTCTTGTGTTTTAGATAGATATGCCAATGGATATGAAGAATTGGAAAGTGTTATGTCTAAAGTGGTTGTAGATTTGTAGGATTGTGATAATAAATTTTCTAATGATGAGCTATCATCAATTTTTGTTGAAACAAGTTGTGAGGATTGTATTATTGGGTGTTGTTCCAGTTCGGATTCTTAATCCTGGTTTCTTGATAAACCTGAAGATGAGATCATAAATAATTTCAGTGAAAATATCAATGCATTATTTGATAAAGATTTAGATGAAGGTCAATTTGTTCTCTATTACAATATTTTTGAGAAGGGTCTTCATGTTATTCTTAACCCTTTATATGAAGAAGCAAATGAGAATCTGGAGATTATTGCATCAACTTTTGAAATAGACCAATGTGAAGTGTCATGCCCAACTTTTGGGCACAAAAACGGAACAACAAAATTTTTTTTTTTGACCACATGAACTCGCAATATATCCTACAATTATAATAACTTTATTAGAGTTTTGTCTTATCTAGTGTGAAAATAAAATTGTTTACTAAGGTTGGGTTAATTAACCAACTCGAACGAGCGACTTTATTTGGTGGGGATTAATCAGTGTCACAGATTAGTTAGCTAGCTCAATTACCTTAACTAAGTTGTCGTAAATTGAAACGAGGGATAAACGGGTTATCTCAATGTATTAAATCATTTCCGACCATAAAATGATAATGTTATAAAATAATTGATGCATGCATGAATTCATTATTAAATCCAACCGATAGGGGTTCAAATTACTATAATGTCATTTGCCCACTAAAACCGACAATAAGCTAAAGCCAATTCTAATTTTCCCTAAACCCTTAATTTTGACGATTTAATTTCGATCCGACCAAAAATTGGTCTCAAGGGCTTAAGGTTCATAAATTTACAAATTCCTCCTTTTGAATTTCCCATTTACATTATATCCTATTGTCCACAATTAAATTGAGGAAAATCTATTGACTAATTAAATAAATTAATTTGATTTAGGGTATAGTTTATCCAACTATATTAATTCTTCATTTTTAAACCCCTGGAATTAGCTATATTAAAATTTAAATTTTCTAAAGAATAAAAACATATGATAATTCAATTATAAAAATAACCCTATTTATTAATTAAAACTAAACTCTAAAACTTCCAATTTAAATTTCCCAACTCTAATTTAAAATTCTTTTAAATAAAGAATTCCCTTATTCCTAAAATGCTAACCTTAATTATAAATTAAAATCAAATTTTAAAACTCCAATCTAAATCTCCCATATATATATAAAATTCTTAAAATGCTAACCCTAACCCAAAATTGGGTTAGGGTTGCATTTCTATATATTCCCACTTTGTTTTATTTTCTTATTATTTTATATCCTAACCCGAAATGGGTTAGGGTTTATTATACTACTATTTTTTTTGTATGTGTTTAGTGTGTGATTGCAGGTACGGAGGCGGATTAGGGCATGGTGGAGGGTTTCACAGAGGGGGAAGAGTGGAGGAGGTGGCACGGGGTTCTCCCGGGCGCCGCTATGCGTACACACAGTGGCAGCAGCACTGCCCACTGTGTGCACACACAGTGGCGAACGGCATAACCACCGCCCACTGTGTATACACACAGTGGCGGGCGCCGCTCCACTGTGTTTACACACAGTGCGGTGCCCTTCGGCACCGCCCACTATGTGTAAACACAGTGGCTCAGCCATGAGCCGTCCACTGTGTTACACACAGTGGCTCGGCTCGGTACCCCCCCGAAACCCTATAATTTTTTTTGTAATTTTTTTATTTATTTCTTTTTTTTTTAATATAAAGTATATATATTTATATATATATATATATGTATATTTATATATATATATATATATATATTTTCAAATGTATATATATATATATATATATATATTTTCAAATGTATATATATATATATATATGTATTCTCTGCTATGACCAGAATACATACATATACCCCTTTTTTTTTTTAAAAGGTATCCATTGAATATGATTCAGATGTAGGGGTATATATATATATATACCTGATAGGGTTAGGAAGTTTATTTTGAGTTATTTTTAACACAGCAGCATGCAATCCTTTATATATTTTTTGTAACAGGGATACACAAGTTCAAAATATGTCTTTTTTTCTTTTTCGTTGCAGGGATAAACACATACAGAAATTTATATATATTTATATATATATACTTATATATATATATATATATATATATATATATATATATATATATATATATATATATATATATATAAATGTTAAGACAATAGGGTTGGAAGCCCTTATTTTGTTTTGGGATTCTAACATTTAAACATTCTGATCTTAGTCTTTTAACAACATTAAGAATAGGTCTTATTTTTCTTCTTTTTAACAGTCATACATCATGCTTTCTACAGCAATGTAAAAATACTAGTTCCCCCCCCTTTTTTTTACCATGTCTAAACAGAGTCACAACAATAAAATAGCAATAATTAAACTATGCAAGTAAATAATGAAACCCAATGCATTCCTTCCTTTTTCTTTAAATTGCAGAAAATAAACAAGATAACAGACTAGATTTAGATGTAGTCTACAACAACATAATAGGCATCAAAACTTAAGTAAAAATTACATTGCTTGCAGAATATTAAATTACAATGGCCCATATATAAAATGGGTGAATAATCTAACCCGTCTTCTCATTCCTGCTCTTCATACAGGGAATAAAAGAAAAAAACCTAAAGCTCTTTATTTACACATTTTTTTTTTTTTGCTACAATTCATACAATTATACTTTCTTTTTGCTTTTCTGCACTTAAATAGGAAGTCTGTATCTGAATAAAAATCTACAACTCCTAGATCTTTTCCTAGCAGCCTGCATATAAAACTTTAGGACTGTGACCATGGGATGCTCACCTCCCAGCCTAGGCTTACCAGAAGCCACCCCCGAGCTTGGAGAATCAAGACCTAGACGGGGTTACAACCAAGCAATACAACAAGCAAAAGGGAAGAAAATAACACAACAGAGACACCCCTTCCCAAGCTGAAAACTCCATCACAAAATGTGATGCCTTATTAGGGTGGAAGTGGACCAAGTACCCTAGGGGAGAAATCTGCTAATTCAAACTTACAGCCAACTCATGGCACCCATGAATGCATAACCAGAATTCATCCTTAAACCCTACACCCTTATGACCCCCAAAAAGGCAAACATGCCATATTTGCTCCCCCTTATGACCCCCAAGTGAAATAACACCAAAGAAAGCAGCAAGGGTCTCATGGACAGACCCTTGAGATCACTCTCAAAATGAGAGCCTCTCACCCTAAGGGTTGTCAAGCTCCTTCCACCCCCAAGACCAATCTTTCCTCCCAAGGAAAGGATGTTCTTGAACACTCCCCAAACACAACATTACATAAAACAGAAATAAACAAGAAACACATAAATTTTACAAATACAACACAAATAAAGAGTTACAGCAATTTCCATTCAAACATTCTATAACATTTTTACATTTACATAAGAGGGGAGATAAATAACACCAACCTTGACCTGCCAAGGGAAATCTAAGGGAAAGCTTGATGAAGAGCTGCCCAATCCTCTAATCTTTTTCTGCAATTCCTTAGCCCCCAAATCTGCTATCCTAAAACTGGTTTTTCCTCCAAAATTTCTCCAAAAATCTCCAAGGATGGAGAGTGGGTGATTAGCTCACTAAGCTTCCATTCTTAGCCTAAGAAGGCCTCTCTCACTCCTTCCAACCTCTTGGATAGAGTGAGGGATCCCCCATTGGGTTGGTCTTCCCTAGGTCTTACACACTCCCTAACCTAGGTACCTAGAGAAGGGAAATGGAATGGGGAAGAGGGATTACGCCCTTCAAGAAGGTTATCCTACCAAGGAGGGCACTCCTATAGATGGAATTCGTCCATCTTGGGAAAACCACTTTTTTGGGTGGTTAAACAAGTCCTAAGGGGAAGACACATGGCCAATTTTGGCCTTTACCCATAGGTACCCCATGAGGCCTAATAGGAATGCTCTAAAATTGACTCTAGGAGTTGATTTGACCCTCAGAAAGTCCACCTGAAGTTAACCTACGGGTCAACTCTAAGTTGACCCTCCTTGTGGCTCACTAACCTAGATTTCTTGGTTCCTTCAAGGATAATTAGGAGATATAACAATTAACAAAAAATAAAACTCTCCAAAAAGGTGACATGACAAATTGCCAACACAACATACTACATAGGTGTCAAGTGACACTACAAAATAATTCCACATCACAATACACACGTGGCAATTGTCCCTTAAATAATTTAAACAATTCAATAAATACAATTTACATTCATGCAACATTTTACATTTACGAATAAAATACAATACATACGGGGTGTTGTCTCTCCAAATAGACAACCACTAGTTTTACTAATGCACATAGGCCTAGGCTCGATTCTCCATAATATTTCCATGGTCACATGGATGATTTCTTGCACATCTCAATTTAAACAGTAGTACTTCCCAATGGCCTCATATAATATAAAACACAAAATTAGAATACAATACATTCATTTGCAAAGACTTGTCATTATAAAATACGATTTGTCACAAATCAAAGCAATTCATCATAATCCTCAAAATTTGATCCATTTACAAGATATGCAAACATATTTCTAGCATTATAACAAATCCTGAAATTCAGATAATAACATACATCATCACAATATTACCCAATATGGAATCATATAATATTCTATAATCCACAAGGCATAGAAATGGAGCATCAAATATATATCAATATTACCAAAAATCGTGGGACCATATAAAGTTCTATATCCATAGTGAGTCAAAACTAGCATCCATAATAGTTCCAATATGAAAATAACTGAAGAGATAGGGATGGGTTGGGGTAGGGCCTCACATGAAGATGAAAGTGCAACATCTAATTCAAAGGTGAGTAACCTTGAACAATCTTCCCCTATTGCTAATATTGTTGACATTAGATTGGAAACAGAGAAAGAAAATGAAACATATTAAGAGATCATTTATGATCCTTTCCTTCCTCTTGATAGTAGTTTGTTGGACATGATCAGTAAGAAGGAGGATTCTTTGGAGAATCCTCATTTTAGTAGGAAAGTTGACAATACAAAAGAGGCCTATATTTTTAGTTATATGCCAGAGTATGAGATTTTCCTTTTCCAACAAGATGATGTATTTGCAAAAAAGGATATTGGTTGCAGTCAAGGTGTGTGCTATATCGAATGCATAACATATATGTCACAAGATTGCAAATGTACTATGTCATTGCATAGTTTTCAGATTTTCAATAGTAATTGTAGTAATAAAGTTAAGCATAGTGAACAGACAAGACTAGCCAACAACTTTGAAAAATGGTTTTCCACTTATGTTACTAGATTATATTTGATGCTTTCAAAAGAAAATCATGTTTATGACAGAGGAAAGAAAAAGTTGACATTGGTAGATGGATTTGAGCCATCACACTTGGTCTGATCTTGCAGGTCACAAGTGAATTGGGATAGATTGCTTTCTTTGACTCTATGCCCAATGGAGTTATGAATAATTTCCTTCTTAATTCCCTATTCATGGACAATTTTAAGGTTCTACTTTTCTTAAAGTAGTTGTTATCCATGAGAATTAGTTAGGTTTTCTTTGTTAGTTTAGTTTCTTTTCAATTGAAGTTGCCCTGTCCAAGTTATTTCTTTTTGGTTTTCCCTGCAAATGGTCTACTTTACCTAGAGATTTTGGTTTCTCGCTTCATTCCTAAAAAATGAGCATCCCCAACTAGAGCCATTGATAGCCCTGAAAATTGATTGCATAAAAAATTCAAATTTTAGCCCAAAACATTGATTTTCAGGTTGTCACTTTTATCCTCTGAGAACATTTCAAGGCTTAGGGTTTAGGAGTTATAAAAATTTCTTATATTTTGTGAGGAAAACCATAGAAATGATATATTTCGCTGTTACTTTTTCCCACTTAAGCCAAGGGTACCCTTTCCATAAATGGGGCCATTTCATTTTTCCCTAAGACAAAAGTTGGTAAATTGGCTCATGAGGTAATATTTCCCAAGTCAAGTTCATAGTTTCCTTATTATTGGTCCCCTTTTATTTAAGCCTGTGCTTATTTTTCCTAAGTCCGACAAGTGCTAAATACCCTGACCACCTGTTAAAGAATAGATAGATCTAACGACAAGCGTTTCCCCGTGATTAAAGATGTGAGAATTTTAATGGCCATGGTATCATGAGATTATGCCGCTTGTTATCAGCAAAACCAGCAAGGTTAGCAGTTTAACTGATTGAAAGCTTTGTAATATCGGTTTACAGGTGGTAAAGTTTGGTCTACTAATAGTTTCATCAATTTGCACATGTTCAAAATGAACGAAGATATTTTATCACTAAGGAAAAAGGTGCACAATTTTTAAGTCCTAAAGAAGTTGGCGGGCAATATGCACAGTGGTAAAGATCGAATAGATCGGACGACCCTCGTGTTCCTGCAATGGAATTTGTGAGGTGGTTACAGACTATGGTATCACGAGATGATTCCACATGTCCTTGTCAAATCAGGAGGACTTACAGGGAGGTTGCTGACAGAGTTTGAATGAAAGATGATATGTCGCTGCTTCGTGGGTCCACAGATATAGTTGGAGGGTCAAACTACTAAGTTGGCAGAGAGTGACCATTAGATTTTCTAGGCTAGATAAGATCTATGGTTGAGTTTCAAATGAGAAGTTTGGAGGGATTTCTGAAGGCACCGATTATAGCTCATGGGAAAGGTCAAAACGAATGGGATTTAGACTTCTTGATTCAAGGTTGATTTGATTGTCAAAGATGATAGCTCAGAGATGTGAAAGGATTTGGATAAGTTTCCAGTTCAGGTGTGATGAATCACAAGTTCTCTGATGAATTCAGAGATTTGTTTGTCCACAAAAATCCTAAAGCAAAAGATTCTACACTAAAAAGAGGAGTAAGATCAGAATAAAATCATTCGCATCAGGAGAAGTTTGATAGAAGAATGCAGTAGATATGATATACATGAATTCTAGTGTCTATAGTTGGCAGAGAAAACTAAGAACATAAGAATGATGATGTTTTAAGAACAACCACTACTCGATGGAATAAGTTTTAGCTATAAATATAGTAAGGTAGTGACCAAATTGGTAGAAGAGTATGAAGCCTTTTTATTTTCTAGGTGCGGTTTTTCTTTCTACAGAAGAAATGATGTTTGAGAATGCTTATAGACAAAGTTATAATATACTTTGTGATACCAAATGGAGCCTTTATTTTATATGTGAGTATATCTATTTCCATAGGGGATGTGAAAGTGGGGAGGAAAGCCCTCTCTTGCAAAGAAAGGTCATGCATGGCGTAGCCTCTATGTCATGTCAGTCTCTGGGTGGCAGAGGGTTCTAAGATAGAGCCTGGAGATAAACAAAAAAGGGACATTCCTGGGTAGGGAGTGGTAGCAATCCATCTATGTAGTTGCATGGAAACTATTACCCCTCCTCAGCATGTTATGTTACCCCCTAACTTCACCTCCCACTACTTCTGATCCTGGGAATGAAGGTTGAGCTCCTCCTCTAGCTTGAGGAGTGACTTTACCTCTTTTCGGGATCTTCTGTCCCTTTCTAAGAAGGGAAATGCTCTATGGGATAAAAATGAAACATCTCACATGCAATTCAAAGGTGTTAGGGTGATAATGACATGAATCAAATGGTTTTTCTTCTACCAATATTTAGTTTGAAAATAATAATTCACAAGTGCCAGCTCATAGATATGCAGATTTTTTGAAACAAAATTGTACATAGTCTTTAGGGCTAATTCTCAAGAAGTGAATCTTCTATTGACAAGTGTCTAATGGCTTGAATCTTGTCGCTCCCTTATTTTCTATAAAAGGGAATTCAAGGCCATTAGTTTGGGTCTAAAATTTTATGAGGGAGTTCTCTGTAAAATAGATCTTTTCTACAAGGTTAGGTCCAAAAGAGCTCTAGAGAGTCATAGGAAATAACTAGGACTGTAATATTGTTTTGCATAGAAAAAATTGTAATAAAATGCTTGCAGTTTCTCCCTTTTTCAAAGAGGTCACTCTATTTTTGAAATTGTTGTCTATCATCTGATAAAAGATAGCTCATAATACTAATGCAAATATAGTTTCCAAATCTTTACTCTCCTGTGTGTGATTTTATCTTCTTTTAAGAAAATGGGATCAAGGGTTTCTTTTGTTTATTGCATTGTTATGATGTGTGCACTATTTTATTCATTGCTTTAATCCAAGGGGTTAATTAAAATGCTTGAATAAGATTACAGAGAAAATAAGGCTCGCCATGGGATTTGCAAAGTAGTTCAGATATAAGAGCAGAAGCAAAATAATACTATAAGGTAGTATTATCTCAATGCAAGACTAGCTATTAGATAAATTTTTATTAGATTTTTGGCAGCAGCTTTCATTGACTCTGTAGCTCAAATGAATAAGGCACTGGTATTAGCTAGCAAATTTCATTAGGTTATCAGTTTTCCAGTTTTTATCTTCTTCGTGCTCTCTTAGAACGAATCTTATAAATAATCAGAACAATCATTTGCTAAGATTTATGTATTTATTGAAAAATAGTCTCACCATCTCTCATACTCCAGGTTAAGGTTGAGGATCACTGAAGGATTTTCCATCCTTGAGCATTCTCCCTTTCTATTGTGTTTTATTAAGGAGATAATCTACTTTGTTTTTAGTAAGTTCTCTAAATATCCTTAAGGAGGGCAGGAAGGTTCTTACTAAAGGAACCACCCTCCCTGGTTCTACAGAGCCTAAAGCGTAGAAGTATCTAGCATCCTTGTTATTGTTGGTCCAAGCCTGACAGAGATCAAAGCCACTTGACTGGTTCTTCAGTAGAATGGTTTATGGGATATTTATAACTGTTCTTAGTAGAGCTTAGATCCAGGAAGAAAGTCATGCTATATTTCCTCAGCTGCAGGACACATGTTGTTTTGTTTTCCTGTGTTGACTTATTCTTCTTTTATTTAATGAATCTCGTTCACCTATTCCATAGGAATGTGGTTGATCAGTGAGGAATCTGTTATAAGCTTCCATAGAAATAAAGGGGTCTCTCTCACTTCTCAAAGATAGTGGAGAACGACCATAATATTTGTAATACTCAGTCTTCTGGTATTTATGTATTTTCACAGTCAAAATGGAATAAAGAGATCAATGTGATTTTAAAAGCTTAACAATTGTAATATGAAAGTTCTAGATATGCTCACTCAAGGGGGGCCACTTGGTAAGTAATCCTTCATGTTTTCCAGTTAGTTTCCATTCTTCAGTAGTAGTTGTCTCGACAATTATCTGTTCTTGCAGCCACTGCAAACAGTTCCTTTATCTGTTCCTGCAGCCGCAGTGGTAGAGTAGTTCCAATCTGCTTGCCAGAACATTATCATTTTGTAGTAGTTGTTTGAGTGATTTCCAGTTGTGAATTCGGATTAAGAATTAGTTCATTGAGATTTTGCATGTTTACTTCAAAGAATTTCCTTTCTTGTAGTAATATAGAATGGTTGCGATATGAACTTGGTGCACATACAGTGTTGGCCCATTTTAAGTTTACGTCCCTAGGCAATAAGTAAATGAACCTTTTCTAATGGAAAGCTAGCTATTTAAAGATATCCAGTCTCTGAATTGTGTTTTATTACCTATTTTCCATTCCAATTGTGAGGACCAACATACAGGAGGTACTATAGGAGGATAGGTAGCTAGTGCACCAGTTATAGGTATAGTTGTTAGAGGTTCTCAGCAGTAATCAAAAGGTATGGCTAGGAGCCACCCCACCTCTTTTCGCAGTAGCTAGTGGTTTAATAGGAGACAGTCACAGGGTCATAATTTTTTGAGAGGTGCTAGATTTATGGCTGATAGGAGTCGCAGCCACCAGTAGCATAATAAGAGACCCGCTCTTTCTCAACTAGCTCAGAGTTCATAGACAACCTCTAGTAGAGGTAGTGTTCAGTAGCTGAGTGCTACATCTGGCAGCAAGGTACATGACAAGAGAGGATGTTTTGCATGTGGGCAGAAGGGACATATAGTAGTTCATTGTCCTCAACGTGTATCACAGACATCAAGATAGTAGAGGATAACCCTAGCAGAGCCCACTGTTGGAGATTCAAGCAGGTCCCACTGAGTATTTGTGGGGATAGATAATCATCAAGCCGAGCACCAGGCCACTATAGTGGAGACATCATGTGTGATAGGTGGTATCTTTTTTTTTGTGATATTTGATTGAGGAGCATCAGATTCATTTATTTATCCTTATTTAGTAGAGAGATGTAGGATTGCTATGACAAAGAAGGATGATAGGTGGCAGGTAGAGATAGCCATGGGAGCTAGAGCCATAGTGGATTCCCTTGTTCTTAGGTGTGCTCTAGTATTGGAAGATTTTCATACCTCAGTGGATCTACATATTATGCCCTTGGGTTCCTATGATGTGGTTCTTGGCATGGAATGGCTTGGACTACACCAGGCATAGATAGATTTTAGGAGTAAGAAGGTGCAATGTGTAGATGATAGTGGGGAGAGTGTGGGGATTGTAGGCATTGAGAGGCCTATCTCTCTTTGCATGATTTCCGCCATGCAGATGAAGAGATGTGCACATAAGGGTTGTTGACTATTTGCAGTTAGGATGAGGGATATGGATGAGGAGGCTAGTACAAACGAGTTATTGCAGCAACATCCTATCCTTCAGGAGTTTGTAGATGTGTTCCCCAGTGAGGTTCCAGGTATGCCCCCGTAGCGAGACATAGATTTCAAGATTGATCTTGTGTCAGGAGCTAAGCCTATCTCTAGGGCTCCATACAGGATGACTAGTCAGAAGTTGAGTGAGATAAGAGTGCAGCTTGAGGAGTTGTTAGAGAAGGGTTTTATCCATCCTAGTGTATCCCCATGGGGTGCACTGGCATTATTTGTGAAGAAGAAGGACAGTTCCCTCCGATTATGCATTGACTACAAGTAGCTGAATAAGGTGATGGTGAAGAATAGGTACCCTTGCCTCAGATAGATGAATAATTTGATCAGATTAAGGATGCAAAGGTCTTTTCTAAAATCAACCTTAAGTCTGGATATCATCAGTTGAGGATCCATGAGGAAGACATACACCATACAACTTTTCACACTAGGTATGTGCAGTATGAGTTCACAGTTGTGTCATTCGGTCTCATGAATGCACCATCAATCATCGTTCAGGACATACTTGGACAAATTTGTACTAGTTTTCTTGGATGACATTTTGATTTATTCCAGGTCAATGGAGGAGCATGAGGATCATGTTAGACATCTCTTGCAGTATCTAAGGGACAATCATCTATACACCAATTTGGTGAAGTGTGAGTTCTTCTAGTCAGAGATCATATGCTTGGGCCATGTTATTTCTAGAGAGGGTATCACAGTTGATTCCTCGAAGATTGAGGTGATAGTAGATTGGTCGGAACCCACTAATGTGGGTGAGGTGCGCAGTTTCATGGGTTTAGCTGGTTACTACCGCAAATATGTATAGGATTTCTCTCAGGTTTTCTCACCCCATTACTTCTCTTTAGAGGAAAGAGAAGAAATTTATTTGGTCAGAGCGATGTGAGGCAGCCTTTTGGACACTTAAGGATAAGTTGACAAGTGCACCGATTCTTACAGTTCTAGATCCGTTAGGTGACTTTGTGGTTTGTATGAATGCTTGGTTGGAGGGTCTAGGAGCAGTATTGATGCAGAATGGTAGAGTGTTAACCAATGAGTCACATAAAATCAAGGATCATGAGCTGAACTACCCCACTCACAATCTTGATTTAGCAGCAGTAGTACATGCATCAGTTTGTTGGAGGCATTTTCTTTCAGGGCATCAGTTCGAGCTGCACACAGATCACCATAGTTTATAGTATATATTTACATAGTCGAATCTGAATGCTAGGAATAGGCACTAGATGGAGTTCTTGTGTGAGTATGACTTTGAGGTGAAGTTCATCCAAGGTAAGGAGAATGTGGTAACAGATGCACTCAATCGCAAGAGACATGCGGTATCAGCAATGACTTTGGAGGTGGATTTGAGGAGTTGCATTCTTAGTGCACTACCGATAGATACATGGTACTAGGAGGTTAGCTCAGAGATAGCATCAGGTAGAGCCTTGGAGGGAATATATACAGTGGACATAGATGGCATTTTTAGGCACATGGGACACATTTATTTTCTGCCATCTGATCGACTTCAGAAATTGATCATGACGGAGGCCCATCATGCACCTTACTCAATACATCTTGGTGTCAAGAAGATGCATGCAGACTTGAGACAACTTTACTTTTGGGCAAGAATGAGGAGAGACATAGCAGATTTTGTGTCATGTTGTCTTGAGTGTCAGAAAGTTAAGGCAGAGCACTAACGTCCGACGGGATTTTTGCAGTAACGTGCAGGCTTGGAGTGAAAATGGGACATCATTTCCATAGATTTTATAGTTGGATTTCCTATATCTTCTCATCAACATGATGCCATTATGGTCACCGTTGACCAATTGGCCAAGGTTGCACACTTTTCAACAGTTAGATCCTCATATACAACAACCACAGTGGCACAGATCTTTGTCTAAGACATCGTCAGGTTGCATGGTATTCCACATAAGATCATTTCAAATAGAGATCTTGTGTTCACTTCTACATTCTAGACAATACTTCAGCATGATTTAAGGACCTATCTGAACTATAGTATAGCATATCACCCAGAGACAGATGGTCAAACAGAGCGAGTGAACCAAGTTTTGGAGGATATGTTAAGGATGTATGTTATTGATCAACAGTATAGATGGGAGGATTACTTGCACTTAGTTTCATTTGCTTATGATAATGGATACCATAGCTCCATTGGTATGTCCCCATACTAGGCTTTATATGGGAGACTGTGTCGTACTCTCTTGAGTTGGGAAAGGTTAGAGGATAGGATACACATTGGTTCAGAGATGCTATAGGATATGGAGGAGCAGGTTACTCGTATCAGAGAGAATTTGACAACTACATAGGATAGACAGAAGAAATATGCAGATGCTCACATAGATAGTTCACAGTTGGTTATAGGGTATTTTTGCGAGTCCTCCCACAAAAAAGTCTAATCCATTATGTAAAAGGCTCTAAGTTGGTGGCTCAGTTTGTAGGACCATTTGAGATCTTGGAGAGGATTGGCCCTGTATCTTATCGCCTTGCATTGATTCCTAGCTTGTCCTGCATCCATGATGTATTTCATGTATCTATTTTGATACTATACCATCCTGACATATCACATGTTCTCAATTGGAATGCCTTGCAGGTTGTGGTCGAGCAGCTTTATTTGGAACCCATGCGCATTCTTCAGGGCACAAAGATGTCTCTCAGAGGTTGGGGAATAGAATAGGTAAGGGACCGGTGGGACCCAAATGATGACACATCAGCTACCTAGGAGGATGCAACGTGAATGAGAGAGTTGTACCCCTACTTGTTCTCAGGCTTCCAGGAGTAAGCCTAAGCAAGGGGGGAGGATGTAATGCCCACTCTTGAGTAGACACTTGTTTGATTTTTGATTGACTTGATTAGACCTTTATTTTGTGTGATAGATATGATTTTACTTATATGATGCATGGAAATTGATTATGACTACTTACGTTCCCAGTTGATGATTTTGATGATATACATTACATTACCTTATACTATTTATGTTATTGACTGTGCTCATGACTAGTTATTATTTCTAGATGGTTAGTAATGGTATTTCATTTATCATGTGCTTTGATATATTTTATGGATCATGCCTCATTTTGGAATGGATATATTAATCCTAGTTTGTTTTACTTATGATGCGATGTTTCATGATTTATATGCTCACTATATGGATACTGTTTGACTGTCTTTATGGGGGATCAATGCCACATCACTCATTGTGAGCGAGATGTGTCATTGTGATATCCCTCCACTTGCATGTGTTGTATGTACTTATATATATGTATATGCACATGTATTTTTGTTGTGGTTGTAGGGTTGCAAGTACTGAGACATTCATTCCACCCAGGAAACCGGGTGCGAGCGTGTCTTTTTCCGATGGCAAATATGTGGTTTGAAGATGTCGTTGGTTCCCTACCCACACTCTAGGTCTAGGTTGTTGTAAGTCCTTGTCGTTAGTCTTGGCAGATTTCGCCATGTTGAGTCAATCATCATGATTTGTGAGTATGTGGAATGGTGAGTTTGATTATTTAGCTTGTTTAATTTACTTAAATTGTGATTTATTGACTATAGTAATAGATTTAATCTATTTAATCATAATTTTTATTTAGTGATGGATTGATTATTTAATTTATTTAAATATTGGTGATGAATGATTTATTGGAATCCAGTGATTATTTAATAATAAATTATGATTTTTATTAGTGGCAATGTTATTTTAATTTATTACAATTTAACGAATTTTGTTTATTTAATTATTTTTGCAATTGAATTTAAACTAATGTTTAATTGAGATTTTATTTAATATTTAATGGTTTTAGTTGATTTTATTTATCACATTTATTTAAATTTTATTTATTTGTTTATTTTAATTACTTTATTTATTCAATGTTGAAATTTAATTTTCATTTGATTATCATAGTTTGATTAGTTAGACGATTTTATTAAATAGTGAAATTTTGAGAAATTAGAAATAATAAGGGTAAGTATTAAATAATTACCCTACTCATTATATTTTAACATGTTGATTATTTTGATAATGAAATATATATATATATATATATATATATATATATATATTGTATAAGTTGTAGAGGGAAGAATATTTCAAAATGAAATATTTTTATTGGTTGATTTGTTGGAACCCAAGAACACTGACAGGGGGGGTGAATCAATGTTTTGTCAGAATGTTCAGTTTTAACCTTATTATAAAATGCATTCACCAACTGGTAAACTAGTACATATATAATTGAAATAAGTAAAGAAATCAATGAACCAATCATACAAATGAACACCATAACATGGAAAATTTATACGTGGAAAACCACAAAGAGGAAAAACCATGGTGAGATTTGTGACCCACAATATCAATCCACTGGCCATATTAAGAGATATTACATAATATGGGGGCTTGCACATGCAGGAAGGCTTACCGCCTAGAGCACATTGCTCAACACAAAGAAGTCTCACTGACTACAGTCACTTTGAATAATAAAATATAAGACTGAACTCATTTAATTCATCTGTTATGCCTGATCGAGTTGTGGTTCAAGTTGTGACTGTTCCGATTTTGAAACCCTAAACCCTTAACAAAATAACCTTCGCTCTATGAGCGCATCCAAAATCATCTACAGATCATTATAGAATATTGATCTCTTACACAAATGACCTCATATACATGATCTTCGCATTACTGATCTAGTCACACAACATCATCATATATCAAAATGATCTAATAACTAACCTATATACCCTTACAGTCCTTCATGACTCATGTCAGCTTACATAAATAATACAAAATGATTACTCATGTCACCTCATTACATATATACATAAATAACAAAATAAATTTCTGATTGTCGGATCTCCCAATGATGTCAGCCTCCTAAACTGGTACCCATAGAATCCTTCCTACCGGTGAAGATACCTGTTGGTGCCAATGAAGTGTCTGTCAGTGAAGTACCAAACCAATGATTGAAGTCGGAACATGTTTCCATAAATTATAACATATGAAACCAATCAAATGAGTGTCAATTGCCAACAATCTCCCCCTTTGGCATTGATTACAACACTCGTGTGAAAAATGATAATGGTTTCCATCTACCGGATTCACACTGAGACTGCTCCCCCTGAGATGAATATGTCATCTATGATCATCATCTATACAAATACTCCATATCTCTTGATGTCAAGGATTTATTTTTTGCCTATACTCCTCCTCCTTTGACATCAATGCCAAAAAACACCAAAAATCGAGATAAAGAATGAAATTTTGTACAAAGAATGTGTCCTAAAACACCTTACCGGAGCTGAATATACTTGAAAATTTACGTATGGACTTTCTCCAAAATATCTAGATAAGTGTACCAGTTGGCTTTGAATGTGTCGGATACTGATATGTCCATTAAGCATACGAGTATGGGACTCTTTCTCCTTAAGCTTTGTCGATGTGGGCTTTCCAATCATATCTATGCATTCCTTTTTATGTACACTCAAGGAGTCCAACCGGGGACTCACCAATCGTCTGAGCCCTTTAGCTCTCCTAATGATTTTGTCTCTATCCCTTCAAGAGCTGAAATTTGAGTTTCTAACAACAAAATCTACCTATTAATAGATGTAGTCAAGGAATTGGAACCATCAAAAGGATTCACTATACCTGCAATTTTATCCTGAGAATCTTTAATTCTTTTATCTATATCTAGAGTTAGTAATCTGGTGTTACAACATACTCTATATATATTTTTACATTTCCCTAAAGCATTATCAATTAATTTCAGTTTGTCAGTAATCTCTTTCTTTTCTGATTCAATCAATTGATCAATAGTGGCTTTCTTAGCTTGAGTGAATCTTTCCAATGCCTGTCGGTTAGATATTTGTTGCAGTGATTGAAAATCTTTAGAGATGTGCTCAGTAAATATTTTGATCTTGTCGGATGGGCTTGCTCCTTTGTTAAACTGACACTCCAAGACAACTTTGTGCAAAATTGGATTTGGATGATCTATTATTCCCTTGTCCACTGACCCTTCCTTCACCATCTTTGAAGTAGCTATCATCATGAGCTCAGTAGAACTCATCTCAGTTATTCTCTTCTGCTCTACCTGGGAGGTGTCAATTGACATCAAAGATGTGCTAGCTACGGGTTCCCCGCTAGATTCCTCTGCCTTTCTCTCTGATGGTTTAATAACTTTAATAACATCCTCTTTTGTATCGGTGGCTTTGCCACTTGGTGCAGTATATGTTACTGCCAGTTCCTCGTAAACTGTATCCACAACTCTACATTTTATGTATCTGCCAATATATTTACATTATCTACTCTTGTCGGTATCTCTTTGTTGGTATTTTGGTATGGTTTTGTCATTGATGTCAATACATACTAAATTCACCTACTTTGGAGATCCAGCAACATTCACCGGCAATCAGTAAACTGTTCAAACTAGTCACCGGTATATGGTTAACCAGCAGGATATAATGTTCATCGGTATTTGCATTGACATGGAAGACACCTGGTAATGTCGAAGACATCATGTGGACACTTTTCTTTGAAGCAATAATCATTGGTATATTCTCATTTGAGTATTTGCTTTTACCGGCAAATAGGTCCAGGTTATCTAGGGTTACACCGGCAGGTTTATCTTTTCCAGATCAGCATGGCATGCTATGGAGATGATTTATTATTGTTGTAAATGCATTAAGCCGACATGTTCAATCGGTTATTGCATCAGATATTGTATTATTTGTAAAATGTTTTTATTGTAATATCTTGTAGAGCCAACCTACTAAAATTGGTCTTAGGGTATGGTATAAATGTAAGATCTTATTTGTAAGATCAAGTGTGGAATGTGAAAAAATTTAAGGAAGGATATATGTGAGATCAAGCAGAGACATACACAAAGACATCATTTGAAGGTGAAACTAGGTTTTTGTAGAAGCATATCAGCATTACAGCGGTACTGAATCCAGCATATGAAGATGCTATTTTGTGTAGTACATTCTCATTGGATTTAACCATCCAACTGTAGTCAGTGTGACTCCCATCTGTGATTGAGCAGTGAGCTCTAGGCTATTGGCCTTTCTGCATGTGCAGACCCCTCTTTGTACACTTACTATCTGCAGTAGTATCATCTGATTGTGGGTAAGGTTTCCCACCATAGTTTTTCCCCTTACAGGGTTTCCACATACAAATATTTGTGTCATGTGTTGTGGATGACTTTATGTTTATGTTTCATGCATTAATTCTTACCGGTATAGCATTTTCTGTTAACACTATTTACCGGCATACTTAACTATCTTACCGGTATTAAGCATTAAGTTGGTTAATAAGATTTTGGTTTGAATTTATTAGACAACTAATTCACCCCCCCCCCCTCTTAGTTGTCTCCGGGACCTACACTCCTCTTTATCCTGTACATTTGATTATGTCAAGGGATCTACATCCAATTCCTTAGCATCTTTCAAAATTGTGGGTGGGTCACCTAGTACAACTTTGCCTTTCTCTTCAGCCGAGATGTCAATAGTGTCATTCTTAGGATTATCTTTTGGTGAAGAGAAGAAACCAGGGTTATCCTGCCATAAGGCTAATTATCTTGTGCTTTCTATGGAAAATTGTTATGTTTGCAACTTTAAGGGTCATATCTAACTCATTTGGAGTAATTGAACCACAAGTAGTTAATAACTCTTGAATTTTTATGTGTTGGTCCTCATCTATAGCATATAATCTCCTAGCATCTAGATTATTATACAGTTGTGTCGGTATTTTCTTTTCAATTTCTAACAAAGCCTTCTTAAATATATCTAATTGTAACAAGACTACTTCCTCAAATTTTTTTTGCTCATCATCATCTAAGTGTTCATAATAGTATTGTATAATTTTCAAAATTCCATCCTTGGTGATTTCATCTATCAGTTATGCACAAGTCTTAGGAGGGATTATAAATACATTACCGGTTACAATAGCAAGGTCTATGTCTTCCTTCTTCTTTGTTCTGCCAGTACTGAATGGTTTAGAAGGTGTAGGAAATGTTTCCTTTGGAGCTCTTTTCTTTGCAGGTTTGCTGGCCGGTACCTTGATTGTGACCTTTCTTACCGGTTGCTTCCTTGCCTCCTCCTTAGGATCCTCACCTTTTTTTCTCAATACCTCTTGAATGCTAAAGGACTATCATATTCAGTTCCAGAGTCTAATGGAATAGGTTCAATGAATATTTCA
This sequence comes from Cryptomeria japonica, assembly GCF_030272615.1. NCBI lineage: Eukaryota > Viridiplantae > Streptophyta > Pinopsida > Cupressales > Cupressaceae > Cryptomeria > Cryptomeria japonica. Next base: position 236,625,892 of record NC_081405.1, read on the forward strand.
AGCTCTTTCATCTTCCTTCCTTTTGCCGAAACAACTTCCATTAAGGCCTTGATGTCTTGGGATACTTTTTCAACAAATTTGTTGGCCTTACCTTGTTGTTTCTCCCTCTTCTTTTGATTGAATTCAGTTTGAACCTCTTGCTCCTTTTTCTTTGCAGTACCAAAAGACTTTTTAGCCTCATCAATTGGAGCATCAATCAACATTTTAGCATAAGCATCCAGAATCACAACATCAACCTCATACCCCATCTCCTCTATCCATATCTTTTGAGGTTTAACTGCTTCCATTAAGGTTTCATCCTTTTTGACCATAAAGAAGATCTCGATTGAGTATTTGTCAACAATGTGTTTGGGAACCCTCTCTCTGGATGTTATTGCTTTCTGAAATGCCTTGAAATAACTTTAAACCTTATCATCTCGTAGGCTTCCCAAGCTAGCAATGGACTGCTTCAATTGTCTGCCTACCGGGATGTCAAATATCCATTGTCTCTTTCCAAAACTGGGAGTTGCATTAACGAAAAATAGCATTAAGATGACAATGAGTTTCCCACATCAAAATACTCCCTTTTTCTCTCCTTTAATCTTTCTAAGGTTAATGACTAACTCATCTTTCATCCACTCATAGAGATCTATTTTCTCATTTTCCTTCATAATTTTATGTGTGGCATATATGAAGGAGCTGGAAATTAAATTGAGATGGTTGGATTGAGTTACCTTATACCCAATGATCATGCTACCAAATATGATGTCTTGATCAGTGATGGTGCTGACCCTCATCGATCGTCGATCCAAAGTTGCACCGGTGAGTTTGTTAACTTGATCATTTGAAATCTTTTTCTCCAGACGTTGACCAATCTATGGTAAACTGGTGATGGCCTTAATGGCCTCCTTTGTGATCTTATATATCCAGTCCAACCAAAAGAACTCTCCATGAACTCTATTCAATACATATCGGATGATCTCATCTTCGAATTCAGGGATATCAAGGATGCCAGTAAACCCTAGATCTTCAATGTGCTTATATTCATGTTTGATCTTACCCGAGTCACCCATCAACTCATTCATGTACATATTCTTGATGTCATTGGTACCCAGATCCTTAATATGGAAATGAATATATGCTCTAACATCCTCCACATAAACAACTCCTTCCAGAACACATGAAAATGCACCAACCGAATCATCCAAGGTGGCAATATGCAGGCATGGCTTGAAAATTGGCCTGGTATGATCCTTAACCTCGACAACAATTGGATTTGCAATGAAAGTAGGTGTAAAGGATGATCTAGGTTCCATTATGGGAGATATGTTGACATCAATGACATCGTATTTGGTAGCAAGACTAGTGTGTAAGGGATATTCTCAGAAAGAAGGAATTGATTACAATGAAACCTTTGCCCCGGTAGCTAGAATTGAGGCAGTCAGATTATTTTTGGCTTTTACAGCACATAAGAACTACAAAGTATATCAAATGGATATTAAATGTGCATTTTTGAATGGAGATCTTGAAGAGGAAGTATTTTTTATAGAAAATTCTTTACATAATCCATCTTCTCCTCCATAGATTATATCATCACCAAATACTTCTATAATCAAGATATCATCATTAGTCACTTTATAATATAAATTGTTGTCTACATTCCCTTTAGTAAAACCAATCTTTAAAAGATACTTATCCAATCTTGCATACCAAGCTCTTGGAGCTTGTTTTAATCCATACAAAGCTTTTCTTAACCTGCAAACCATATCATTGTCATCTATCAAAGAAAATCCATCAGGTTGTTTAATGTAGACTTCCTCTTCAAGATCTCCATTTAAAAATGCACATTTAATATCCATTTGATATGCTTTGTAGTTCTTATGTGCTGCAAAAGCCAAAAATAATCTGACTGCCTCAATTCTACCTACTAGTGCAAAGGTTTCATTGTAATCAATTCCTTCTTTCTGAGAATATCCCTTACACACTAGTCTTGCTACCAAATAGTATTGTTGGTATTTTAGTATGGTTTTTCATTGATCTCAACACCTACTAAACACTTATCAACTCTGGCACTTTGGAGAATCAGCAACATTCACCAGCTAGCAAGTGACTCATGCACAGTCACCGGTATCTAGTACACCGGCACTTGGAATGATATGGAAAACACATGGTTGCATCGAAGACATCATGTGGTTGTCTTTGAGTTTTGTTTATTGGTACATTAGCATTTGTATATTTGTTGTTACCAACAAATAGGTCCAGGGTTACACCGGCAAGTTTATCTTTTTCAGATCAGCACGACACACTATGGAGATGATTAATTATTGTTGTAAATGTATTAAGCCAACATGTTCAATCGGTTATTGCATCGGATATTGTATTATTTGTAAAATGTTTTTATTATAATATCTTGTAGAGATGACCTACTAAAATTGGTCTTAGGCTATGGTATAAATATAAGATCTTATTTGTAAGATCAAATGAGGAATGTGAAAAAGGATTGTGTGAAGGTAGATGCGAGAATAAGCAGAGCTATACACACAGACATCATTTGAAAGATTGAAGGAGGGTTTTTGTGAAGACAATTAGAACTACACCAGTACTGAATCCAGCATATGAAGATGCTATTTTGAGCAGTACATTCTTATTGGATTTAACCATCCAACTGTAGTCAGTGTGACTCCCATTTTGTGATTGAGCAGTGAGATCTAGGCACTTGGCCTTTCTGCATGTGCAAACCCCATTTATGTACACTTACTATCTACAGTAGTATCATCTAATTGTGGGTAAGGTTTCCCACCGTGGTTTTTCCCCTTACAGGGTTTCCACGTACAAATATTGGTGTTAAGTGTTGTGGATGACTTTGTCTTTATGTTTCATGCACTAATCCTTACTGGTATAGCAATTAACGGTTAAAACTGTCTACCAACATATTGAACTAGTTTACCGGTATTAAGCACTAAGTTGGTTAAGTTGTTTTTGGTTTGAATTTATTTGACAACTAATTCACCCCCCCCCCCTCTCAATTGTCTCTGGGACCTAACAATTGGTATCAGAGCTTAGTCCTCTTTTGCAGAAGTTTAACAGCTTGAGGAGATCCAATGTCTACTAACTATTTCAGGAAGGACAGTCCTAAACTTGATGGAACCAACTATGGCATATGGAAGATCAGAGTGGAGACACATCTAAATTGCATTGGAAAGGACATCTGGAATGTTACAAAGAATGGTTATACTACTCATACTTAGAGTTAGCCCACTCCACCCAACTTGACTAAAGATGAGGAAAATGACTGCAAAGCAAGAGAATCACTTTTGAGCGCATTATCAGATCAACAAATCATGGGACTATCAGATAGGTCTACTACTAAAGCTATTTGGGATCATTTGGAAACACTGAATGAAGGAGATTCCACAGTCAAAATTGCAAAACTTGAAAGCTTCCGGGTCAGGTATGAACATCTAAAAATGGAAGAAGATGAAAGGATTTCTGCTTTTATGGAAAGAGTAAATGAGATTGTTTTGGGTATTAAATGTTGTGGAGGAACCTTAAGTGAGGATGAAATTGTTTCAAAAGTTTTAAAAGGATTTCCATTGGCATATAAAATGAAAGTCACTGCTATAAATGAGTTAAGAACAATGCCTAATACATCAATAACTAGGGATACAGTGATTGGGAAACTTTCAGCTTTTGAAATTGAAGAATTTGGTCCTGTTGCTACTATAAAGACAAATTTGGCCTTTAAAGCATCAACATCATCTACTCCATCATTTGAAAAATCTGACTGGAAAGCCTTTTATGCAAGAGAACTTGAAGAAAGTAGGAAAAAAAATGAAGAACTTGAAGCACTATTTGCAAGGAAAATGCCTAAAGGTCCAATTGGAAGTAAGTATGAAGGTAAAGCACCCTTTAAATGTTTTAACTGCAATAAGATTGGTCATATGGCTTCAAGATGCCCTAATAGACATGCTAGACTAAGAGAAGAAACTAGAAGAACATACAAGCCTAACCCCGAATATCAGAGATACAGAAATAAGAAGAATAAAGACAAATCTTGTTACATTGTTGATGAACATGTGACTGATGATTCTGATGAGGATCCGGTAGACAATGGATGGGTTTTTTTTGCTATAACATAACATCAACCGACACCTACTACTCAACCAGTAGAACAAGCCTTGGTAGCTAAAGTTAAAGTAAAGGATGAATGGATCATTGATTCTAGATGCTCACATCATATGACAGGAGACAAAGGTAAATTCTTGAACTTTCAAAATACAATGGAGGCTTAGTGAGATTTGGAGATGACAAAGCTTGTTTGATCATAGGTAAGGGTACAATATCTCTTGATGGTAAGCATAACATTGACAATGTTTACTATGTTGAAGGATTAAAGCATAATATTTTGAGTGTTGGTCAATTAGTTGAGAAAGGATTTCAATTACAATTCAAAAATAGAAAATGCAAAATCATGAATAGAACTGGTTTGGAAATTGCAACCGATAATCAGACTAGAGGTAATATCTTTCATTTGAATAACAGTGAAAAGACATGCTTAATTTCACATATTGATGAAAGTTGGCTATGGCATAAGAGACTCTGTCATGTAAACTTTGATTGCATGGTGAAAATCAGTACTACTAAGGCAGTTAGAGATTTACCTAAAATTTTCAAACCTCAGAATATAGTATGTAAGGAATACCAATTTGGAAAACAAGTTAGAGCTAGTTTCAAAAGTATTCCAAAAAAATCCAATAATGCTCTTGATTTAATTCACACTAATTTATGTGGTCCAGCTAGAACTAAAAGCTTACAAGGTGATAGATATTTCATGCTAATCATTGATGACTATTCTAGAATGTGTTTGGTTACTTTTCTCAGAGAAAAATCAAAAGCACTGGGAAAGTTCAAACTGTTCAAAGCAATGGTAGAAAATGAAACTGGTAAGAAAATCAAATGTCTAAGATCAGATCAAGGAGGAGAATTTACATATAAGGAATTTAATACATTCTATTTAGTATATGGAATCATAAGATAGCTATCAACACCTCAGACACCACAGCAGAATGGAGTTGTTGAAAGGAAAAACAAAACTATCTTGGATGCAGCAAGAAGTATGTTATAAGAAGAAAACCTACCACATGTATATTGGAGAGAGGTAGTTTGTACAGAGGTCTATACATTCAACAAAGTTCACATCAAAGGTGAAACTGGTAAGACCCCTCATGAACTATGGTTTGGTAATGCTCCTACTCTTAAATATTTCAAAATTTTTGGAAGTAAATGTTATATCAAAAGAGATGAGTATATTGGCAAATTTGATCCTAGAAGTGATGAAGGAATATTTCTTGGTTATTCATCTAAGAGCAAGGCATATAGATGTTTTAACAAAAGATTGTAGAAAATTGTTGAAAGTACAAATGTAAAGATTGATGAACAATTCAGAGGAACTTCAAGGTATATAGACTTTAAACCGGCAACAAAAATTTTGACAAATGAACCTACACTGAATCCACTGGTATAGAATGAAGATCCAATTACCCTGGTATCATCTAAGGATTCCACAATAACTGAGGAACAACAGCAAGCAAAGACACCCCGACATGTAAGACTGAATCATTCTAAAGATCAGATAATTGGAAACAAGTTTAAAGGAGTTATGACAAGAGGAAGATTGGCAAATGAAGAGGTATGTCTTATTTCTCAAATTGAACCATCATCAGTTAATGAGGCATGTGAAGATAAATTTTGGATTAAAGCTATGAAGAAGAATTAGAACAAATTGAGAAAAACAACACTTGGACATTAGTTCCCCGGCCTAAAGATAAAAATGTAATTGGAACCAAATGGGTATTCAGAAACAAACTTAATGAAGATGGTAAGGTTTTCAAAAATAAAGCAAGACTAGTGTGTAGGGGATACTCTCAAAAAGAAGGAATTAATTACAATGAAACCTTTGCACCGGTAGCTAGAATTGAGGCAGTCGGATTATTTTTGGCTTTTGCAGCACATAAGAACTACAAAGTATATCAAATGGATATTAAATGTGCATTTTTGAATGGAGATCTTGAAGAGGAAGTCTACATTGAACAACCTGATGGATTTTCTTTGATAGATGACAATGATATGGTTTGTAGGTTAAGAAAAGCTTTGTATGGATTAAAACAAGCTCCAAGAGCTTGGTATGCAAGATTGGATAAGTATCTTTTACAGATTGGTTTTACTAAAGGGAATGTAGACAACAATTTATATTATAAACTGACTAATGATGATTTCTTGATTATAGAAGTATTTGTTGATGATATAATCTTTGGAGGAGAAGATGGATTATGTAAAGAATTTTCTATTAAAATGCAGCAATAATTTGAAATGTCTATGATTGGAGAAATAAAATTATTTTTAGGGTTGCAGATTTCACAGACTGATAAAGGTATATTATTGAGTCAATCCAAGTACTTAAAAGAGTTACTAAATAAATTTCGGATGGAGAACTCTAAATTGGTAAGCACACCTATGACAACAAATGACAGATTATCACTAAGGGATGAATCTACACCTGTTAATCCAACTAGATACAAATCTATGATAGGAGGTTTACTATATTTGACACAAACCAGACCTGATATTATGAATGTAGTATGTATTGTTTCAATATTTCAAAGTAATCCTAGAGAAAATCATGAATCAGTAGTAAAAAGGTTTTTTCGGTACTTACAAGGCACTATAAATCTTGGATTATGATATCCTAGAGATGAAAACTTTGAATTATGTGCATACATAGATGCAAATTGGGCAGGAGATGTGGATGATAGAAAAAGCACCACCAGTGGAGCATTCTTTCTTGGAAACAGACTAGTTTCTTGGTTGAGTAAGAAACAAAGTTGTACATTTTTATCAACAACAGAATCAGAATATGTTGCAGCAGCAACTAACTGTACATAGGTACTATGGCTTAAGCAAATGTTGAAAGACATAAAGGTAAAATGCAAGGAACCTATTACTATCTATTGTGATAACACTGCAGCAATTGATATATCTAAAAATTCGGTATTACATTCTAAAACCAAACATGTTTCTATCAAACTGAATTTTCTAAGGGAAAATGTTGAAGCAAAGGAAATAAAACTAGTTTATGTGAATACTAAAGAGCAGATTGTAGATATCTTTACTAAACCTCTACTTAAGGAGACTTTTGAATATCTCAGAGATCAACTTGAGGTCATACCCCCACCAGTAGAGACTTAGGAAGTTGATGATTGTCATCAACCGGCTGAATTAACAAAGAAATCTTTTATTCCAGCTTTGATGGGAAGCTACTTCTCAGGGGGAGTAGTTCATATACTAAATTGATTGGTATTTTGTATATACACTTGGTTTTGTTGTAACTTTGGCATTTGATGTCAAAGGGGGAGAGATTGGTATGGAAAAACACAAGGAAAACACATGTTGCTCCCAGGGGGAGAGATTGTTGTTTGGTAGAGATTATTACTCTTTGTATATGTATTTTGATTGCTAGTTATGATATCTTTTTGGAGATTATTGGTTTTGGGTATTTGGCATTTCTATTTTGGCACTTTGATGGTTTTTCCATCTTGTTTTGCCATCAATGCCAAAGGGGGAGATTATTGGTATTTTGGTATGGTTTTGTCATTGATGTCAACACCTACTAAACACTTATCAACTTTGGCACTTTGGAGAATCAGCAACATTCACCGGCTAGCAAGTGACTCATGCAGAGTCACCGGTATCTAGTACAGCGGCAAGATATAATGATCACCGCCAATTGGAATGATATGGAAAACACATGGTTATGTCAAAGACATCGTGTGGACACTTTGTCTTTGAGTTTTGTTTATTGGTACATTAGCATTTGCATATTTGTTGTTACCAGCAAATAGGTCCAGGGTTACACCAACAAGTTTATCTTTTCCAAATCAGCACGACACGCTATGGAGATGATTAATTATTGTTGTAAATGCATTAAGCCGACATGTTGAATTGGTTATTGCATTGGATATTGTATTGTTTGTAAAATATTTTTATTGTAATATCTTGTAGAGCCAACCTAGTAAAATTGGTCTTAGGTTATGGTATAAATATAAGATCTTATTTGTAAGATCAAATGAGGAATGCGAAAAAGGATTGTGTGAAGGTAGATGTGAGAATAAGCAGAGCTATACACGTAGACATCATTTGAAAGATTGAAGGAGGGATTTTGTGAAGACAATTAGAACTACAGCAGTACTGAATCCAACATATGAAGATGCTATTTTGAGCATTACATTCTTATTGGATTTAACCATCCAACTGTAGTCAGTGTGACTCCCATTTTGTGATTGAGCAGTGAGCTCTTGGCGCTTGGCCTTTCTACATGTGCAGACCCCATTTATGTACACTTACTATCTACAGTAGTATCATTTGATTGTGGGTAAATTTTCCCACCGTGGTTTTTTCTGTTACAGGGTTTCCACATACAAATATTGGTGTTATGTGTTGTGGATGACTTTGTCTTTATGTTTCATGCACTAATCCTTACTGGTATAGCAATTAACTGTTAAAACTATCTACCGACATATTGAACTGGTTTACCGATATTAAGCATTAAGTTGGTTAAGTTGTTTTTGGTTTGAATTTATTTGACAACTTATTCACCCCCCCCCTCTCAGTTATCTCTGGGACCTAACAGATCTCATCTTTGAATTCAGGAATATCAAGGATGCCAGTAAACCCTAGATCTTCAATGTGCTTATATTCAGGTTTGATCTTACCCGAGTCACCTATCAACTCATTCATGTACATATTCTTGATGTCATTGGTACCCAGATCCTCAATATGGAAATGAACATATGCTCTAACATCTTCCACATAAACAACTCCTTCTGGAACACATGAAAAAGCACCAACCGAATCATTCAAGGTGGCAATATGCAGGCGTGGCTTGAAAATTGGCTTGGTATGATCCTTAACCTCGACAACAATTGGATTTGCAATGAAAGTAGGTGTAAAGGATGATCGAGCTTCCATGACGAGAGATGATTGCAATAAATACCTAAGTAATGGTCATTGGTGATGAACCCTAGATAATTCTTTCGAGTGCTAGTGGGATCGCTGATGAAGATTTCTGATTGCTCTGAATCACCTTAGACTCACTCTGTATTGCTCTTAATCGCTCTTAATGCAATGCGATAAAAATGAAGTGGGTTCAACCTTTTAACCTTCAAGAAACCCTAATTAGTCATTGATATAAATGTCTTCTAATGGAACATATCGGATCTCGGTCGGACATCTCCATGCTAGATAAACTTTTTCCAATGTCTGGAACTTCTTCTAGATCTCCTTCCCAGGGCTTATGCAATATTTTCATGAAATTTTCCTACCCCTAAGGCATCTACCTCAGTTACCAGATGAGCTGCCTGTCGATGAAAGAGAAATCTTCTCTACCAATTGAGTAGCCAGAACAGTCCCATTTGCTGATTGATCATCTAACTTCTTGACCCATTTCTTGGTATGATCTTGTCAGATTTCATTGATCATTTATTTCCCTTTATCATGTGATCCATCATTGCTAATCGATGGATTTTTTCTTCTACAAATCCTAGCTATGTGTCCAATCTTGTTGCATACATAACATGTAATATTGTTCTTTTGAATTGCTTTTCTATAACTAGAATAATTGCTTGACCTACATTGATTACCCATATGTCCAAATTTTCCACATGCATGACATTTTACATTCATTATGCAATCTTTTGTCTTATTACCATACTTATTGCATTTAGAACATTGGCCGAGAGTAGAGTTATAGTTCTAATTTTCTCTATTTCTACATTTCCTAGCCATATGACCAAATTTATTATAAACAAAGCATCTACCATTGAATTTGTAAGCATTGAGCTTCCTTACCGGTGTCCTCTGGTTCCAGTTGTTCTAATCTTCATTTGCAGTATCGGAGCTTTGACCTTGTTCAAATCCAAGTCCTCTGGAATCTTCGTTATGTCTTTGGCTTTCTAATAGTTCATTAAGTTGTGTTGAACTAACCTTGAATTTGTCCTTGTACTCATTTGCAATAGTTAGATCATCTCTTAGGATTATCATCTGTCTTTCAAGTTCTTGTTCATTGCTTTGGGATTGTACTAATTATGTTCTCAACACATCATTTTAATGAGCCAACCAGATGCATTCTTTAGATCTGTCTTTCAGAGATCTCCCAAGGTTTTATTCATTCATCTTTCGATCTTCAATCTCCTTTGACATCCTCATAGTTAGGGCTTGCATTTCATTCTTCATGACAATATTTTCCTGACTCAGCTTCAAACATTTTTCTTTAACGACATCTTTCTCTTCATTATCCAGATTTTGCAAAAGTTCCTTCCTCCTAGCTTGAACAAATGACAGTCTCTCCTATAGGATAAGAATGAACTCCTTTGCAAAATTTAATTCATCTTGTAACTTCAAGTTCTTCATCCTTTCAGCATCATAATCTTCAAGTGCTACCTCAAGTTGTTTCTCCATACTCATCTCCATGGATTCCAAATTTAGGATCTCCCTCAAGCTGTTAGACTTCCTCTGAGCCACAAGGCTCTGATACCAATTGTTGGAATCCAAGAACACTAAGAGGGGGGGGGGGTAAATGTCAGAATATTCAGTTTTAACCTTATTATAACATGCATTCACCAACTGGTAGAAAAGGTACATATATAATTGAAAGAAATAAAGCAATCAATGAACCAATCATACAAATGAACACCATAACATAAAGAATTTATATGTGGAAGAAATCAAAGAGGAAAAAACATGGTGAGATTTGTGACCCACAATATCAATCCACTGGTCATATGAAGAGATATTACATAATATGGTGGCCTGCACATGCAGGAAGGCTTACTGCCTAGAGCACACAACTCAACACAAAGAATTCCCACCGACTATAGTCACTTTGAATAATGAAACATAAGACTGAACTCATTTAATGCATCTGCTATGCCTAATCGAGTTCCGGTTCAAGCTCTGAGTGTTCTAGTTATGAAACCCTAAACCCTTACCGGAATAACCTTCGCTCTGTGAGCGCATCCAAAATCATCTATAGATCATTACAGAATATTTATCTCTTACACAAATGACCTCATATACATGATCTTCGCATTACTGATCTAATCACACAACATCGTCATCATATATCAAAATGATCTAATAACTGACCTATAAACCCTTACAATCCTTCATGACTCATATCGGCTTACATAGATAATACAAAATGATTATTCATGTCGGCTCATTACATATATGCATAAATAAATAAATGAATTTCCAATTTTCAGATTTCCCACTGATGTCGGCCTCCTAAACCAGTACCCATAGAATCCTTCCTACCGGTGAAGATACCTATTGGTGCCAGTGAAGTACCAAACCAAAGAATGAAGCCGAAACATGTTGCCATCAATGACAACATATGAAACCAATCAAATGAGTGTCAATTGCCAACATGATTTGAAGGATAGGGTTTTTCATTTTTCTCTTTGTCTTTTATATGATTGTCGTGAATTTTATTTGGGGGTTCTTCTTCTTCTCCACTCATTCTTCTGTTGGCATTGGAAAATTTGGTGAAATTTTGGCTCTGTGAATAGTGGTTTGGATTTTGGTTCTAGAAGTGGTTTGTGTTGTAGCTAGAAGCAGTGGGAAGACTCTCATCAAAGGTATCTTCCATAACACAGGAAAGAGGTTGGCCTCAAGTTTTCCCTTGTATTCTTTTCAGATTTAAATGTTAATGGGTAATCCTATGTTTGGCATTGTCTAAAGGAAAGGGTAGTGAGGATTTTTCCTGTTGATTCTATTGTCTATGTAATTCAAAAAAAATCAACTATTTTATAATGAAGTGCATTTTGTTAATAATTTAAATCAGATTACTTGGATTATTGAATAATAATGATTTATATTTGATCTATGTGTTGCATAGTATATTTGTTTGTTGTTCATTGTTCATTGTTATTCTCGTATTGCGGGTTATCGATATTCTGCATTATTCATGCTGTAGAGTTACAAATTGTATTTTGTCACCCTTTTTTTTAATTTAGTGTAGTAATTAAATTATATTATGTTTTTTTATAATTACCCACATTGTGGGTTGGGTGCTATGGCACCACCCACAATATGGGGGATGCCATGGCATCCACCATATCATGGTGGGTGCCTATACCCTCATGACATGGTGTTGTCGTTGCAACACCATGGGGTGGAGGTGCTTAGCACCTTCCACCACATGGTGGTGTCACGACACCACCAATGTCATGGTGGTGCAGTAGCACCACCCATGATTTGGTGTGTGCACAATACCACCAACATCATGGTGGATGTTATTGCACAACACCACCAATGTCATGGTGGTACAGTAGCACCACCCACGATTTGGTGTGTGCATAACACCACCAATATCGTGGTGGATGTTGTTGCACAACACCACCATACACGCCATTTTAAGCCTGCAATTTTGGTTTTCCCCTACTGGAATAAAATACATCCAACCTATAGCGTATGGCCTCTGATTTCATCCACCCAGTCTACATTATTTAATCATGAAATTTGGTTCATTCTATTGTATGCATATGAAATTTGTCTATTACCCATTTCTTTGTGCTACAGCTGCTCAATTCAATGGTAGGGAAGCGATACGGTATTTAGAAAAAAGTGATTTTTTTCTCAGATTATTGTTGTAATTTGAATTATTCCTCCTTTTCAAATTGCCTGAGTATGTCATGGTATATATTTATAAATTTGTGTAAACAATGATAGTTATTAGATTGTTCAAATTGGCAATTTCTAGTTTGTGTATACATATATTTGTTGTATGTGTTAAAATATTGTTCAGTTGAAGAGTCTATACGTCTTATTGTGGAATTCATTTATGTTTTGGGGAGAGCCCGTGAGTTTTAGAGCGGGATAAGCGTGTCATGTCCACTACCCCAACTTGTTTTGTTGCTCTTTAATGTATTAGGAAAGTGTAATGTGTCTTGATGCATTTGGTTTTCGGAGGCCAATTGGTTGTTTTGTATTTTAATGAGGTTTTATTCAATTTGATGTCATGGTTGTTGTGAGTTCTCTTTTTGATAATTTTGACATCCCCTCATTTTTTTTGCAATGAGAATGATTTGCTTAAGCTACTGAATATTATAACAGCAAGAGTGAAAACCTTGTTGGGTTGGCTTTTATTTGATTGCAACAGTGTTACAATTCGAGTTGTGCTTCCTTTAGTCAAGAGGCTCGTCTATTTCTTATATGTTGTTGTTTTATCATTTAAACATGTGTCTATGAATGGTTTGGCTCAGTTGAAGTTTTGTTTCAAATTTACTTATTATTTTGGAGCCTCTTGCATTATTGCTTATGGGTCCATGTAAAAGGAGTGGGCTCTTTTATGGCACTTGGGGGTCAAAAGAGATGGACTGTCACAAGGTTCCTTGTAAGGATGTGTGAAGTCTATACCTCATGAGCATAAGGGAGTTTACCTTGTTTAATTAAGTGATAATAAATTTTTGAATGGGAATGGGTAGATAGTTAATTAAATAGATAATAAATGATAGTGCCTCATAACTCAGTCCTAGGGAGGATGTTTTAGGCTAAGCATGAGAAGAGCGGCATGTGATGACACTCCCTTGTACATGTGATTCCTTTGTGTTTTACTCTCACATCTATGTCTTGATGTTTTGTTGGCCTCTAGGATTTATCTTGGTTGTTGTTTGCATTGGTGTTTGCTCCATGTGTATGGAGGTCTTTCTTGGTGCTAGTCCCTTTGGTATTAGAATCACCCTAGGCTTAGTGTGTGTGTTGAGACCTAGCAACATCTCCTAGCTTGGGGGGTGGTTCCTTGTAGGTTCCACATTGGTCGGGTAATTGGAGCTTTTTGCCATTCGGGTTTTTCCCTTCTTATTGTTGTTCTTCTTGTGCATGGACTTGGATCTTCTTCGTGATGGCTATGGATTCCTTGGAGCAGATTTATGTGCTAAAACTTCATGTCGTTTGAGTTGTAATAATTTATAATAGTGTAGGAACCATTTGAAAGGATGAGTAAGCCTCATGTACATATAATTATGTAATAGTAGCATGTAGTGTATCCATGATACGCATTAGGCATAGGCATTTAATAGAGTTCATCCTTTGGTTTATTAATTTAATGGTCCATATTTATCATTAGTTTGGAAATTGTCATGCCACGTTTTGGGCAGCATTGTAATCATGTGGAAGAGTATAGAATTTTGGATGTTTCATTATTAGGAGACCATAATAAAGCATGTTTAAAGACCCAACACTTGTGCTGTAAATTGCCATATGATGTAATGTATTCAGCAAGTTGTATTGTATGTATTCATTATGGAAATAGATTTGGGCAGCAAGTTAAATATTTATGTGATATTATCTTGACATGTAATGGACATTTGTATATATAGATAGATCTATGTTGTAATGTAGAAAGATGTAATTTTTTACTTACTTCATGCTATGTTCAAAACTATGTTAGGAACCTTGTTTGGAAATGATGAATTTTCATGTGCAAGAGGATGCAATATAGTTAGTTGTTAGAACATGTTCATGAGACTCTAAAACTTATATAGTGACCATTATCAAGACTTTGTTAAAACCATTAATATTATAGGAATGATACATGGTTTACACAATAGTAGCATTAGCTAGCATCATGGAAACTAAATCAGCCATAAGGCTGTAATCTATGATAAAACTTAGAATTCTGAAAATATATACAACACAATTGATTAAGAACTCATCAATATCATGGCTGCAACAAAAAATTGATGCATGGTTGATGAAATAGTAATTAAGAGTATAAGTGGATCATGTATGCAGTAGTAAGATGGCAGCAATAAAATAATCATTATGCGGACAAGGTCAATGTTCATAATGAAGTATAAATAAGTAGTGTGCATGCACTTTATGACAACAATAGTTAGAATGGCTTAAAGGTAATGAATTATGTGTATGGGCAGCAACAACGTAGTTTTCATCATAGTAGCATGAGGTTGTATGTCATTTAAGTGTTGCATTTTGGCTTGAGGGCATGAATAAGAACATTAAAGTTATGGTAGTAGAATCTCTTCCTTAGTGTGTTAAGGAGCAAGTATCTTGTAACATGTAAGTTGTAGATTGAGGTTTGATGGTTATGTATTTCATCGTGTGATAGATCATCTAGTTGGATGCCTTATAATCATGTAGGCTTAGATGTGTAATCATAAGTATGGTGCATATGATAGAAGCTTCTCATTTAATGTCATGCACTTGTAAGAGTATGAAGTGCCAAGGCATTAGATAGGCTAAGCATGTAGACTTGTAGGATTTATGGTTTGGACTTCTAGATGGAGCTAATTTATAAAGAGGTTTACTTCCTAATTTAGTTAGGTAGTTGGTAAGCATTATGGATAGTAGAATGCATTATGGATAATAGGGCAGCCTATATAATATACCTTTTTGTGGAGGCATTATGTTAGCTAGATCATTAAGTGCATATATGCATTGCCATGTTGATTGTGAATCTAATTTATAGATTAAGAATCATAAAGTTAGTGTGTAAGTATGTGGTGGTGTCAATATACCCTAGGGAGATATATGAGACTATGTAAACATGTTTCTGCTTATGTCAAGAACATAATTAGACACTCAATGTTAAGATTCAAACTAAGATTAATTAAGTGTATTAATTTGTACTCACATTGCCCTTATAAGGTTAAATGGAAAATTATTAGTAAACAAAAAAAAATTACTCCATTTCTAGGCTATTAGTGTAACTTCCCTGGGGTTTGTTGGTGGGCGCCACAAAATGCCTCCTCCTAAGACACTCAGGCAACTTCATAAATTCCAAGGGAAACTCTAGTCTATCTGTAGATTCATTGCATAGTTGGTAGATAAGTATCACCCATTTGCACACCTCCTACAAAAATATATCTAATTCAATTGGGGTTGTCTCTATCAAAAGGTCTTTGATAAGCTAAAAAAATATCTAGCCTCTCCTCCAATTTTGATGCCATCAATCCCAGGAAAACCCCTTCTTTTGTACATATCAGCAACTATAGTGGCACTGGGGACATTTCTAGCACAGATAGACAACAAAGGAAAAGAGCACACAATTTACTAAATTAGCCACACTCTTGTAGGGTTTGAACTCAATTATACCCCCATAGAAAGAGCTTGGCTTGAATTCGTCTTCAACACACAGAAGCTATGACACTATATGCTCAAAAACAAGACAACACTAATAGAAAAGATCGATCCTCTCAAATATTTTCTATCCAAAGTAGCTCTTACTGGATGTACAACTAAATGGGTCATGCTTCTGAGCGAATTCTATATTGAGTACACAGACTACAAAGCAATTAAAGGACAAGTTATAGCAGATCAATTGGCTGACGCTCCTCATCAAGGTGATCACCCCCTTATCATAGAATTCCCTGATGATTCCATTATGACTGTAACCAGATTTTCAAAATGGCAGTTGAACTTTGATGGCTCTTGTACACAAAATGTATCGGGGGCAGGTATCTTGCTCATGACAGCTCAAAGAGATTGCATTCCCAAATCATATAAGATTGCCTTTTCATGCACCAATAATATTGTGAAATATGAATCTCTCATCATTGGGATCCATCTTGCCATCCAATAGAAGATAATTGAGCTACAGGTTTATGGTGACTCCCAACTTGTCATTAAAAAAGTAAATGATGAGTATCAAACAAAGGATGACAAGTTACTTCCTTATCGCAGCATGGTAGAACACCTCAAGGAGCATTTCACTCTTATCCAGTTTGACCAGATTCCTAGGAAGAATAATTTTTTTTATGATGTTATGGATACAATTGGTTCCCTCCTCCATATGTTGGCAAATAGTCATAACTGGCAAACAAATTTCTAAATTTATCTTGAATTACCTTATCTACCGCTATGGAATCCCTAAGGTAATCATCACAAACAATGGAAGACCCTTCAAGAAACAAGATGTTAAATAATTATGCTAGAAGTTCTCTATCCAACACCTCTTTTCCACTCCATATTACCCACAAGGTAAAGGTTAAGTTGAGGCTTCGAATAAAACCCTTATCAAAATCCTCAAGAAAATAGTCAATGAAGTTGGTCGTGATTGGCACTTGCAACTCCATCCTGTTCTCAGGGCCTACCACACAAGCATCCACAGACCCATAGGTGCTACCCCATATTCACTAGTCTTAAGTTCCAAAGTTATCCTCCCCCTTTAGATCGAGATCCCTTCCCTTTGGGTCTCCCTATAGATAATTATCCTTGAAAAAAAATACAAAGTTGCTAGATTGCAAGAGCTTGAATTGCTGGATGAAAGACACCTCAAGGCCTTGAATCATCTCCGAGTTTATCAAAATCGGCTAAGGCTAAGCTATGACAAAAAGGTCTAAACCCATGATTTTGATGTTGGTGACCTAGTGCTTATGGAAAATCAAAGAAATCTATAGGATCATGAGAAGAAATGCAAGTTTGAGTCTAATTGGCTTGGACCATATGTGTTAACAACAAAATATGGATTAGGTTCCTATCAATTGGATACTCCCAAGAAGATCCTTTAGATGAGCCTATGAAAATCATGCATATGAAGAGATTCTATACCTAGTCTTCAGAGGTTACCAATTTTCAAAAATCTAAAAAAAGATCAAAAAAATTAAAAAATCATAAAAAATACAAAAAAAAAAAAGAAAAAGGAAAAAAGTAAAGAAAAAAATCAATTCATCCATTAGTGAAAACCACTTTGTGGTGCTATGGGAAAGTACCTAGATGAAAACCTGGTTCCAAGCATCAATGTAAATAATCTAGATCCATCATCTGCTCGGACACGTTCACTTTTTAGGGATGAGACTTACAAGAATTTCCATCTTCACCCCCAGAAATTTTGCAATTTTTTCATAAGTGTTCGTGATAAAATTTTGCTTCCCATCATCACAAACTATCTATGCAGGATGACTCTTCATTTTGATCACTCCCCCATCCACTGCAATGCCTATTCACAAGTGGAATCAAAATAATATCTTACATACCCGCTCCCACCCCACATATCCCCCCTACTTCCTTCTTCTTTCTTGTACACTATGAAAGACATTATCTTATCCCAGATGGTGAGCCATGTTCAATCCATGTCACTACATAAATCTTCAAACACATCACTGGTAGATATCAAGGTTAATTCTATCTTCATTAAGAAAATCAATTTGGTGACCCTACTAATTTCCCACCTTCATGAGATGATGATCCTTTTTCCAAACTATGAATAAGGAACGACCCACTACACGGAGATTTGAACACAAGACTGATATTTAAAATGAGTTACAAGATGTGATCAGTGCCTTACTCCATCGGGTACTTGAAGATACAGGATGCAAACTGAAAACGTGACAAAATTTTATCTAATAGTATAAGATCTAAGATAATATTGCCTTACAATATATCTCATTTGCAATCCCAACCTAAAGTACTTATCTAAATCCCTACATAAGCCCTATCACTCTGTAATCTCACTCAAGCATTTCATCGACCCCTAGGTCAAAGCATGAAATGAAAAATTACATACATCATAACAATGCAACAAATGAAAAGACCCTTAATTTTATTCATTTGAAAGATGACAGAATTATACACTGGAGAGAAATAGATCAGAATTTTATTTCAATTGAATAAAATTACTACTTTTGTCACTAAAAAAATTTACATATAACTCCTTCAAGAACCTGCACAAAGCTTGACACTAAATGATTTTCATTTGATCTAAAAATGACTTTACAGCTTGTTCACTTCACCTAGACTCACTACTGGAACCAGACAAGGAAACTCAAAGGAACTAGAATTTTTAACCCTCTAGAGACTCCCCAAATCTGAACCCGTCTAATAGCCTTGATTTTCCTTTTTATAGAAGAAAAGGAAGCAACAAGCTTCAGGCCAAGAGACACATATCAACAATAGATTTATTCTCAGCAATTAAACCTAAAAGGCCATAAACAATTATGTTACAAAAATATTCTATATCCATGAGTTGGCACCTGTCAATCAAAATTTTCAACTAAAAATTGGTAGAAGCAAAACCGCTTGAGTTGTTCCATTATCACCTTGATGCCTTCAGATGGAGTGTGAGATGTTACGTTCTATCCAACAGAGCATTTCCCTTCTCAGAAGGGATATTGGGTCCCGACAAGAAGAAAATTCACCTCTAAACTAGAAGAGGAGCTCTAGCCTTCATGCCTAGGATTAGAGAAAGTGGAAGGAGGAACCTAAGGGGAAATATAATATGTTGGGAGGGGTCGCCGCTTCCGTGCAGTCACAGAGATGACTAGCTGCCACTCCCCACCCAAACAAATCCTTCTTTCATTCCTCTGCGGGCTCCTTCTTTGAACCCCCTGCCATCCAGTGTCAAAGTAGAAGCAGAGGATATGTGATGCATGGCCTTTCTTTATAAGAAAAATCTTTCACAGCCCCTCTAGCAATAAACACACTCATACAGGAGAAAATCACCCATCTAGTATCACAGACCACACAACAACTCCATGCATGATCCTACTCAAACATCATCTTCCTTGCCGAGGAAAGAACTACTCTCAAAAAATGAAAAGGCTCCTTCTCTCTTTTACCAATTTAGTCACCAGCCTATTGTATTTATAATAAAAAAACACTTCATCTGGTGATGCTCATTCATGTGAAAAATTATCATTTTGGTGCTTTCAACTCACCCTGCAAGCTATGGATTCTAGAAATCATGTCAATCAAATCCACTGCATCCTGCTAAGGTTCATCTTATGTGAATGATTTTATTCTAATCTTGTTCCTCCTTGATTGTACAAATTCTGCTTTAGAATTCTTGACAACAAGCAACCTCTTTTTTCTTAGAGAAACCTGTGATCTCCCATCCCTAACTCAGAAACTATCCAATCCTTTCATGCCTCTGAAACATTATCCTTGCTTGTCTAATCAATCTCAACTTAGTAGAAACCTTCAAACTAGTCCCTCAAAAATAAGTCGGCATCCAAGTTTCCCTACTTGTCACTATCTTGTTCCATGTCGACAAGCCTGCATTCTATTTATTCTAACTTTCCCACGCGGGTGACAAATAATACCCTTTTAAAAATCAGTTTGAAACTTTGTCGTAGATCTTGCCTAGCCTAGTGAATCAAATGATCACTAATGGTCAATCTAGTATTGACCTTCTATTGTGCATTGTGGACCCATCAAATATATGGCGTAGCAATGCCATGTTATCTCCTAACCTAACACTGTCAACAACCCCACCGTCAGTCTTCTTGGTCAGTCTGGGACACATGGCATCATCTCATGATGCCACGGTCCATAAAATTCTTGCATCTTCCTTCCTGGGGTTACGAGGGTCGTTAGATATGTTCACACTTTACCTTGCGACCATAGTGCCCGCCAACCTTTGCAAATTAAAATTCGAGCACCTTTTTGCCCAGATTATAACATCACCATCCATTGAAACATGTGCAAATTGATTGGGCCATTAGTATTCTGGTATTTACCTCTTGAGAACTGGTAATATGAGGATTTTGAATAGTCAATCCACTAGGTCACCCTTCTGCATTGAGGACACATAGCATCATCTCAAGATGTCGTGGTCCTTATCATCCTTGCATTTTCATCTGTGGGGCTTTGTCTATTCGCGATTTAACATACGATCACTGGAAAAATATATAAGACGTTAGACTTTAGGAAAATTTAGGCACTAGGAGAAAATACTAAAAGGGAACTGCCTAGGGTAATTTTTTGTGCAACTTAGGAAAAACCATAAAGGTACCAGTCGAATGCAACTTAATGCTTAGGAAAAGAAAATGGCCCCACCAATAGTAACCGACCCTTGGATTTAAGTGGAAAAAGGTAATGATAGAATATAATAGGCTTAGGATTTTTATTTTACAAGACTTAATCGAAAATTCATAAACCCTAAAACCTAAACCTTAAACCTTGACAGAGGGCAAAATAAATCCAGAATGACCAATATTTTGACTCAAGCACAAAAATTTTTGTGCACACATTTTTTAGGACTATCACATTGAGAGGGGGGGTGAATCTATGTTCTACCCATTAACAAATTTTCTAAGTTAACTTTAAACCACCAGAAGTATAAGCATGAAACTGAAATGCAGAAACTGAAAACAACCAACCACAAATCACAACACCAAGATTTTTACATGGAAGCCCAAATGCGAAAAACCATGGTGGGATTTGAACCCACAATATTATTCCACTATGGCCAATAGAAAAACAATATTACATGAGGGGGAATGCACAAGCATTCAGACACACTGCCTAGAGATCACTACTCAATTACAATAAGGGCTACAACCCCGGAAGGCTCACTGGCTTACTAATCAATTACAGTAATGAAATACAATGAAAGGACTCCAAAATAGCATCTAACAATGCCTGGATGAGTTCTGGTTAAGTACCAAATCTCTAAATGTATCTTCTTTACAACTCTACTTTGTTTCCTATCTTAGTCAACTACCAGATTGAGAATACACACATAAAATTGTGCTACAAAGGATTCTCGATCACCACTCGCTCGCATATCAATCATACCACATACCAAAAATATCTTTTGCACCAGTCTTATATATCCGCAATCACAAAATAATCATTTATCAAGTCATCCTGATGATGTAACAAGTAATCATGAGTCAGCTTGACCAAATCACCAAAAACAAATGTAGATCACTAGAATGATGATAAAATTATGTCTATATGTTGGCCCAATCATCCCATGCATGATTCATAACAAGAAAATCACCAAAAAGCTTCCGGACCAAAACTTCTCTGCTCAACCTAAATACCGGTTAACTGGCTACCAGTTGAAATCCACTTCCGGATATCAAGATCTATGATTACCGGATAGGAATCTCAAGAAGAGTTGCCATCAATGACAACTCTAAACCACTAATCAACCATCGATATCCATCGGATGAGTGTCATTTGCCAACAATCTCCCCCTTTGGCATTGATGGCAACACTTGAGAAAAATGACTAAACAATCTCCCCCTTTGGCATTGATGGCAACACTCATGAAAAATGACTAAGTGTTGAAACCTAGAAGCCGGATAAAAATTGCTAAGGCTCCCCCTTAGACAAAGAATTCTGAAACCTGTAACATGCTTTGTAAATTACACTCTTCTACTGTACATTTTTCACCTTTATTCTCCCCCTTTGAGAGCAATGCCAAATATGGGGTGCTATCCAAA
The DNA here is from genome assembly GCF_030272615.1 of Cryptomeria japonica. NCBI lineage: Eukaryota > Viridiplantae > Streptophyta > Pinopsida > Cupressales > Cupressaceae > Cryptomeria > Cryptomeria japonica. Next base: position 236,648,118 of record NC_081405.1, read on the forward strand.
ACTTATATACAGAGATATCTATCAGAGACTTTACAAGTATGTGAAGATATCAACAAAAATGGTCTTCAAAAATCCTAGGTGAGTGTCCCACGCACTCTTCAAGTTATCCAAAACTATAAAGAATACACTGAAAACATATGCATGAATCTCCACATCCTTCAGTTCAGATGGAACAGGTTGTCCCATAGCCTTCATATAGAAAACCTTATTTCTCAATATGGTGTCCAACTGGGGGGCAATCAAATTTTGGAGTTCACCAACTCTCCTCAAAATTTTGTCCTTATCTACATTAAGGCTCAAGATCTTATCATTGAGAGTCATTATCTTCCCTTCTACACTGCTGGTTAGGGATACATTAGGATCAAAAGACTATGAAATACCAACAATTTTACTTTGGCAAACACTTATTTTCTTGTCTATATCTACTGTAAACTTTGGCAAAATAAGACAAGACTTATATATTCTACCTCCTTCAGCCAATGAATCTGAAATAGTCTGCAGACCTTTATTCAATCTCACTTTGTCATCTTCTATCATTTTCTAGAATGTTTGCATCCTTACCTCCTTTAATCTATCCAATTATCGCTTAGTAGTAGACTTCTCCAAAGAATCAAAATTGGTATTTACATTGTTAATCAATTGAAATAATTTATAGGAGGGGCTAGAATTGGGATCTAGTTGCACTTTTGGAACCACCTTCTATAACACATCAACAGACATGAAGATAAGATTTTTATCTTCAGACTCTAATTTGACTAGATCGTGAATAGCCTGAGCTTGTACAATAGCTACAAACATCAGCTTTTCAACAAGAGACATTTTTCCAAGATCTAGAGGACCATCAAGATTGATAGAGACTTGGGGTAGGATCCTTGTGACTAGAGGAGTGTCAATTTCTAGATCAATAACTCCTTTCCCTTTATCTAACTCTACATCTCACACCTCTGACTTCTCTGGCTCCTTCACCTTAGCATTATTCCCTTTATCCTATGCACCGGTGTTGCCACTTGGTGCAGTATCATCCTCTTGAATCTCGGGAACTTCTCCAACATTATCTGCTACCAGAGGATTTGTACTAATCTTAGCATCAATTTTTGCATTACCTTGGTCTTTTGGATGCTCCTCAACCTGAGTTTCATACTTTAGAACACCAGAGACACCTTCCTTTACTTCCAGATGGGAAGTCTGAACTGCGTCACTCTACAAGGGGTTGTACTTCAAGATTTTTCTCTAGATATCCCTAGTCTCCTTCCTCACCTCTTCAACCCTACCAATAATCAACCTATTCACCCTGTTTCTGCTTCTAAATTCTTTTTTATTCTCTTTCTCAATGAGCCTTTTGGCTTTATCTTGGAAGATATAGGTGCAAACATTAATCAATTCTCTTTCTTTCATTTCCTTATTTGTTTTGCTAGCAGTTAACCTCCTTGCATCAATAATGTTGTATAGATCCTTAGGAATACTATGTTTTGGCTCAATCAACATTTTACTAAAGTCATGCAAATACAGAACAACAACTTCCTCAACCTTTCTCTGATCTACCTCATCTAGATTTTCATAATATGCTCTACTATTTTTCAAATTTCCATCAATAATTATCTCATCAATCAATTGATATGTTGTCAATGGAGGAACAAATGTATATTTACCTTGATGATCACCAGATTCAAGATCTTTATCAAGTTGAGTTATAATCTTCCTTCCCCTCTTGGGTCTTTCGGTAAGGATAGGTTTAGATTTATCTTTCTTGCTCTACTCCACACTATCGGATTGAGGTTTCCTCACAATTCTGACAAACTCTCATTTCTTCTTCACCTTGACTTCTTCTTCATCTGATTCAGTCTCAGAGGTCACCAGAGATACAACAACATAGGTTCATTTAGGCTTCTCCTTTTTCTTCAAAATTCCTTTTTCGGATGAGCTCTATCCTGATGATGGTACTACTAGAGTAGGGGTAGACTTGGTCTCTTTTCACTTGGCTTTATAGGGAGCCGATTCGGCCTTAGGCTTCTTGGTTTCCTCCTTAGCCTCCATCTAAGCATGTATTTCCCTAGCTTTCTTCACCTCCTCTCGGGTAAGTCCCATCTACATTGCCACTTCCTCAGCCATCTTAGAAACTTTTCTCTTCCTAGAAGGTGCAGTGAACTACTTGTGCAACTCTAGGTCCTTTTCCCTGAAAGTGTCGAATCTTCCTTCTTTCTTATCAACTAGCTGACTCAATCTATGTTGAGAATAAGCATCAAGGTTTACAGCATCAACTTAATAACCCCATTGGAAGAATGAGCACAAGTTTTAAAAAACTTCCATTAGCCATTGGTCTTTATCAACCATGAAGCAAATTTTTTTCTCATACTTCTCCACTATCTCTTTTGGAATTCTTTATCTACTCTTCATTGTGGCTTGAAAAGTTTTGAAATAACCCCATAGAGTGGATATCCTCATTGTGCCATCACCAATCCCCATTATCCCTTCCTTAATTTGCATAGCAACTGGCTTGTCATAGGCCCATTGGACCTTTCCTTGAACACTGGGGATTTCATTCATGAAATATAGAGCCAAACAAATAATAAGGGTGCCAAACTTAAAGGTGTGCTTCTTGTCTTGTTTAATTTTCTTCAAATTGATCTGTAAATCATTCAAGAGAACTATATATAAATCATACCTCTTATCTTCCTTCAACATCAAATAGGCAGAGTATATTGTTGTACCGGAGATAGAGTTTTGTCTGCTTGACTGGTATACTTTATATCCAACCACCATTGATGCAAACTTCACATCATGCTCCAGAATGTCATTGACTATCATAGCTCTACTCTCAAATTGAGAACCAGTGGTGGCAGTCATAGTTTTGTTTGATATTTTCCTTAAGCTAGGAACTTCACTAGATGCGCTCAGATAAGTTACGACCTATATTGCTTTCTTAGTGATCTTGTAAGGCTTATCCAACCACATAAATTCAGCATCAATTCTGTTGAGTATGAACTAGATCCATTCTTTCTCATCAAATATCAAAAAGTGTACAAATTGAGAAAAAACCTTGGCCTACAAATGCCGATATTTCAGCTTGAGACTCCCCAAGTTGTCTACCAAATGATTGTTGTATAGGGTCAACATGTCAGCACTGTCGATTTCATCAAGATCACAATGGATATATGCTTTGATATCCTCATTATGAAGAACATTTTAGGGTACAAAGGAAAACACTCCTTTCAGATCACCCTCAATTGATTTGAAAGGATGTTTCTTGAAAATGGTTCAAGCCTTATCTTTGATTTCCACAACCAACGGGGTAGCAATTCCAGATATTGATGTCATTGAGAACTTAGGGTTTTTAAAAAAATGGTAGGAAATGAATAAATACCTCAATTCACAGTCAGAGACAAAAATTGACTTAAGGATCATTGTAATCATTGTTAGATCATCAAATTACTTTGCTCTACTACTCTGCATTTTCTCTTGATCACATTGTGAGAAATAAAGCTTTGAAATGCCTTTTTAACCTTTGAAAACCTAATTTTACATTGTAATAAATGTTGCAACCAGTTATCTTGATTTTTCATGAAGTTGCTTACCGAAGCATTAGATCTTCACTAAATCTTCTGAATAACATCTCCATATATAATTTAAGCCTTCTGTAACCTTCCAAAATTGATTGCAGATCTTCGAAGAGGGGGTTCTTAGAATTTTCATGAAAAGTTTCCCCTAAGGCAAAAAAGCCCTAGTTACCAGATGAAGATCTTGCACCAGATTCGGTTGCAGATCCATTGTCTGCCTTGGATTCATCTTTTTTGACCCACATCTTCTCATTCTTATCTCTGATCTCCTCTACCTTTTCCTTTCCTTTCTCATCTTCTTTGTTCTTGTCTACTGGAGCACTCTTGTTCATAGTTTTGCTTCTGGAATATTTTGCAATGTAATCGGTTTTGTTGCATGCACAAAAAACAACATTATGCATAGGTCTGAAGTTCATCTGATTTGGTCTCATCCTATACTAGTTAGAGATATGTCCAACCATCCCACAATCATAGCATCTCTTATTTGGAAAATTATTCATTACTTCTCTACACATGTTTGACTTGTGACCAAAATTATTGCATATGAAACACTGACTGGTAAAGGTAGGACCATTGTTCACATTCATTCCATTATTCACCCTACTTCTAAATTGATTCACCATATGACCAAATTTATTGCAAGTAAAGCATCTACCATTGAATTTATGAGCATTAAGTTGTCTTACCGAAGGATTCTTGTTCTTAGGCTTTGCATTGTTTTTTTCCAAATCCGGAGGATTCTCCTTTCTCAAATCTAAGTCCTCACATGTCCTTTCCATGTCTTTGACTTTCTAGAATCTCATTAAGCCTTGTTGAGATAACATTGAATTTATCTTCGTATTCATTGTCTTAGGGCAACAATTTGTCTTTCAAGTTCTTGACCATTATTCCTTGATTGTGTCAACTCAAGATTTAACTGATCATTCTCATAGGTAAGCCTGAAGCATTTATATGATCTTTCCTTCAATGATTGAGTCAATTTCCCTTCATTCTTCTTCCAATCCTTGATCTCCTTAGTCAACCTCATCATAATGGATTGCATCTCATTCTTTAATGCAATATTCTCTCTCTCAAGCTTGTCAACTTTGTCCTCATTCTCCATGCATTGATCTTCTTTCTCCTTAAGCTTGTCCGTTAGCTCTTTCCTCTTGTATCTTGCAGAGTTCACTTGATCCTTCAAGTCATTAATGAAGTCTTCAGTTGCATTCAAGTTTCTCTTTAAGTTACTAATCTCATTTCTTGTAGCATCAAGATCCTCAAGTGCCACACTAAGTTGTCTATGAAAATTGGAATCCATTGATTCAATCTTCTAGACCTTCTTCAAGCGGTTAGGCTTCCTTAGAGGAACTAGGATCTAATAGCAATTGCTGGAATCAAGGAACACTGAGAGGGGGGGGGGATCAGTGTTCTACCAATTAACAAATTTTCTAAGTTAACTTTAAACCATCGGAAGCATAACCATGAAACTGAAATGCAGAAACTCAAAACAACCAACCACAAAATCACAACAGCAATATTTTTACGTGGAAACCCAAATGGGAAAAAACACAGTGGAATTTGAACCCACAATATTATTCCACTATGACTAATAGAAAAACAATATTACATTAGGGCGAATGCATAGGCATTCAAGAACACTTCTTAGAGCTCACTTCTCAATTACAATAAGGACTACAACCTTGGAAGTTTCACTGCCTTATTGATCAATTATAGTAATGAAAGATAATGAAAGAGCTCCAAAATATCATCTAACAATGCCTGGATGAGTTCTGATTAAGTGTCAAATCTCTGACTGTATCTACTTTGTAACTCTACTCTATTTCCTATCTCAGTCAGCTATCTAATTGAGAATGCGCATGTGAAATTGTGTTACAAGGATTCTTGATCACCACTCACTTGCATATCAATCATACCACATACCAAAAAGATCTTCTACACCGGTCTTATATATCTGCAATCACAAAATAATCATTTATTAAGTCGACCTGATCATGTAACGTGTAATCATGTCATCTTGACTAGATCACCAAAAGGAAATGTGGATCACCAAAACGATGATAAAATGATGTCTATTTGGATCAACCATCTCATTCACGAGTCATAACACCGCAATCACCAGAAAGCTTCTAGACCAAAAATTCTTTGCTCAACCTGAAATACTTGTTAATTGGCTATCCATTGACATCCACTTCCGGATATCAATATTTGTCATTACTGGATAGGAATCTCAAGAATATTTGTCATCAATGACAACCCTAAACTACTCATCAAGCATCGATATCCCTGGATGAGTCTTAATTGACAACACAATCTACAAGACACACTAATCTCCTAATCTAAATAATTGAGCACCAACTCAAATAATGAGGCACCAACCTTAAATACAAAGAAGATATAGGAAATACAAAATATGTATCATGTGAACCTTCCAAACTCATACTACATCATCAGTCAGACTATAGAATATGCATAAAGTATGTATAAGATATGTATCTTAGTTTGCACACTTCCCAATATAAGCTTATCCTTATTGAATACATAGTTTGCACAACTTTTTCCACAATAACCATACATTAGAATGAAACTAATTGGAATTATATGTGCATTCTTGTATTATTTATATCTTTATGTTAGCCTAGATCTTAGTCTCAATGTCTACATGTTGGATAGGGATAAAATCCTTAATTCAAATATGTATTTAGCTCAATCCTAATATAAATGTGTTACCCCAAGAGAGAATATGATATTCATTTCCCACATTGAGCTCAACTAGTCCCAAACTACCTCCACATACTTCCTCTAGCTAGCACACATTACCTTCCTTTGACACATCCAATAGAACCTTCGAAACAATCAATGGATTGGTACTATGGACACTCTATCATCTCTAACTTTTTGAATTCTTGAGTGATACCTCTAAACTCTAGAATATTTGTCTTCATGTATATCCTTAATTATCTTCCAAACCATGTGCCAATATACTTCTCTACAATAGAATGTGGTATCATAGACATAAAAAGTTCAACTATATACATATATAGTCTCAAATAAACAAATTCACTAGACATATAGGAACACCTAATACCGGTATATAATGATAGTGTTAAGATATCTATCAAATCATTACTAGAATTTTTCCTTGATTTTTTATCAAATACTCTAACAAGAATCAATCACCTTGACATCTTAACATATATGATGACACTGTGTTCAATAGATAGCTTGGGAGTACAACATCCAAGATACATTAGGAACATGTTCAAAAATATCACAATCATAGATCACCAAATTCACTTAACCATGCCAATGAAACTAAACTCTAAACAACACAAATTCTCTATAACATATGCACATCATTATACAAGAAGGAATATGTAGGGTTTATGATAACATCAGCTAAATTTTATCTTTCACATTAGATTAAGGCTCCACCCAAGCATCACATTCATGAGGAATTTGCAATCATAATGCATAGATCCATAGTCACACTTAATCATAGTTTACAAAACAATGACATCAAAACTACATATTCACTTGTGCAAAGATCGGCCAATGTTCAACCATGAAAATATCAATAAACACACAAAAAACTCATTTACTAAATTCAAGTATCATTACAACATACTATGAAAAACAAAATCCACTTTGCTTCAAAAGGAAAAAACACAACTAAGGGTCTAGGCAACACCAACACAATGCTCATACCTTGCATAATTTGTTCTAATGATTCAATATAAATATGTAATAAATAAGGAAAATAATGCAACCTAATTGTAGGAACAACAATATTTGGGGACATAAGTCATTAAACTAAATATTATATTGCAAAAAACCAATATTTTATTCATTGATTCACACAACTATATCATGCATATGAAATTGCAATCACAAAAAAATAAATCTAAAATGCCCTTCAAGAAACTATTACCACGTGAACACCTTTTCACATTCCAAGCATATGATATACATAGTTTCTACATTCAATGAACCATTTACATGCAATAATTCATAATGCTCAATCATGAGCCAAATCATCAACATTAGTTTAAAATAAATTGATATCATAATAATGCAATTTAAGGAAACACACAAATATGAACAAGACCACAAGGGTCACTATAGATTCACACTTATTATGAATTGATACATTAATAATGAAACCACATGTGAAAGTGCTTCTCAATAAATCCAAGGTTCTAACACCTGCAAATGAGCATATCTCAAATATATCATGCTATGGGGGGAATAGGCAACAATAGTTGTTGCCAACAAAATTCACACACAAAACCATGAATATCCAAAAAGAGCTCACACATAATGAGAAAAACACCAGAGAGTGAGCATTCCCCATATTAGGAGACTCTCAATTGGAGGTATCTTGCCTTATCTATCAAATGCAAGATGGGATAGGAGGGAATAGTCCTCTACACACTAATCAAGTTGATTAATGCAAAACCTTCTAAATTGCCACAGAAGGCACTCAAGAAAGAAGCTAAACAACTAACTCTCACCAAAAATCACTTAAACAACCACATTTCAAGAACAACCACCACATAGGAAATAACATGATCGAAAGATCTCAATATTGTAGCATGGTCTTTGATACCAAATTTAAGACCACATCTAAGACACTAAGGGTAAACCTTGACAAAACAAGATTTTTAAAATGAAGACAACAACACCAAAAATTTGACAACATGTTGTACTTTGACTACAATGTGAACACAAATTTCATTTAATGCACAAATGGCATAAGGGCAATCAAAACAACAACAACCTCACCATTGCTACAAGTAAAGTGGTACCAATGAAATACCTACAATCATGGGATCAATCAACCATGATGATCCTATAAGATGGGTGATGACATCCCAATGATAATTGGTTCATTACCCATGCTCATGTTCTCTCACAACAACACACAAGGATAGGATGAGAGAATAATACACCTCCAATCCACATCTAGACGCCAATTTACAATTTATAAGGTGGTAAAAATAGGGTTTATAAATATAGGCATGCAAACTATCTACCTATTTCCTCAAAAGCATTACATTATAGGGGAGTGAGATAAATATATTCAACCTCAATTGTATTAAAAGGGATAAATGGTGATTAAATTTCACTTCTCTTTTGTTTTGGGGAAATCGACTACTAAAAATATGAAAGTCGAAAGCTAGATCTAGGGCTAAAGATGGAAAATTAACATAAATGAATATGAATAGGTAGTTGCAAATTTAATAATAATTTGCAAATGCCTATCTAAGATGAGGATGATGAATTGAACTTGTGACTAGAGTTTGGACTTGAAAAAGTGCAAAAATGGAGCTCTAAATGACCATGTCCCCAAAATGTAGGATGCAAACAAAATTTATCTTGCAATATGCATAATACTACTTAGAATATACCCCATAAGTTTCCAAGGAAATTCATTCGACAAAGGAGTGTAGAGAGACCCCGTCCTCCACTTTTAGTACCTGGAAAATTTGGATCTAATTGTCTTTGTCTACTTTACCTAATTATAGATTTACAATTCCTAAACATTTTATCTGCACATAGAAAGAGAGAAAAGGTGTTTTGGATAGGGATTTTCTTAAGCCAAACCCCGGGTTTGGAATTAACAATATAATTAAATTAATATTGAAATGTAATGGAAGTGTAAAGCATTGCTTTTGAGGGAAAGCTAGATTTGAATTCAAATGCTTGTAATTGAAATGTTATACCTTGATGAATATTTCTTTGAACTCTTTATGCATTTATTGTTGTTGTCATGTATGATGTAGGATGTCTTCATTTAATATTGATCATGGATGCCATCTTGAATTCTTGGATTCGAATTCTTGACCTTTCCTCCAATGTCTTGAAAATGCTTAATTGCTTTCTCATTTGAAATGAATAAAGTTAAACTTGAATTGTGTAGAGAGCTAAAAGAGAGATGATCAAATGAGGGGGTACGGCTTACTTTTCTACCTTACTACATCAAACATGTTTGAAATTTTGAGACAAGCCAACACATGAAGAGAATTCCCACCCATATTCTATGACTATAGTTGTGACCAAAATTAGGCCCCTTTTGTTAGGAAAAGGGCGCTCGTAGCACTCTTTTCCTCAAACAATGGTGCTTGGGCACCTTTTTCCAGCCAAATAGGGTTGAACAAAGGTCCCTAGATGAAATTCTAGGTGAAATTTGCAACTTGAAGCCAATGTAAGAAGAATTAAACATGGTCCAAGAACATAAAGCCAAAACACCAAAGTGAGGCTTAAGTGAGTATAAAATTATATAGGGATACAATTTATGATGTTACATATAGCCCCCACTTTAGTGGGAATATGATCCTACACTCACACTCTGGATAAATTATAGAATAGCATTAAAAAAAATTCATCAAGATATTAAAGAATAAAGATGCAACAAGCCCCTAAGAACTTGGGATATTATCAACCTAATTTGAAAATAAAAGGAGCAACACATGAAGAGAAGATAGAGCATGCCTATGATAGACTATTAAGGATTGTGATTACTATGAGTCATGTTGAGAGAGAGAAAAATTGAACTAAAAAATTGATACAAAATATTAAAAAGCAATAGGCTCAGTTCACAAAGTAATCTAATTTTTGATCTAACATGTCATGGTATGCAATCAAAGTGTACAATAAAAACTTAGTGGTGTATGTACAAAGTGTAATAAAGTGAAGAGTGTATGCCCCCACATTAAAGTGATTGTGCACACATTACCAAGAGTTATGTCTTTAAGGTAGCATACATGCATCCAAAACATTTCTACAAAAATATGCCCCAAAGAAAGGAAAAATCAAGACAATTAAGAATGTGACAAAAAAGAGCCTATAAGGGATCCACTAACTAGGGTTAGTATGCACATTTGATAAGGCATGTACATAAAGTATTATTGCATTGATTTAAATTCATCCCTAAAGGTAGTGGAACTACAAACACAATGGAATAATAGCACATAAGATGAATATAAAAACTCTTTTTGGGTCAACATGGTAGAGACAAAAATGAGAGATCTCAACACTTTGCATCATCCCCAGGTAGAAAATACAAAGACACATTTACAACAATAGCACATGTGCGACATAATATGAATACAATATATAGAATAATTGCGATACAAATATAGTAATGTCATAACATTTTTAGCCTCTTTATTAGCTTGCACCAACAGACTAACAAGGTTCATCCAAAGAGAACCTTACAAAACACAAAGACAAATCAACCAGCACATCATAGGGGAGGCACACTACTTGCAAGAAAACACACAAAAGACAATCCACTTTACAAGTGAGGTTAATCTAGCGAGCTATTTGCCTCCCACTTTATTAACATAATTTAGGGGTGGTAGACAAGAAGCAAGAGAAGCCATAGCAATCACATTAGATGAAGCTATGACAAGTTCCAAACATGGACCATGTTCTAATAATGAATCACATTGATTGCCACTAGATGATAAGATTAATGCTTTCAAAAATATCAAAGATAGATAAGTATTAATCTCATACATATCATTAGAATCATTAGTATCCATATTTTAGCATCAATATCATCATCATCCAAATTAATCAAAATAGGATCTTTGATACATACATGAAATTAATTGTAATTTTTTTAAAAACAATTTTAACTTCTAAATATGTTGATTAAGATGAACTCCCTCCCTTGGGCTAGGCAAAGGTTGGGAAAATGGGATCAAGTCAACATTTGGTGTCATAGGAGGGAAATAGTTTGGGAAGCAATCTCATGGGCCTTGGCATGACATCTTCGTCGGCATTCTCTTGCACTATGATTTCTATTGGTTTGACTTTAAACTTGTGAGGGTTGGGGATCAATCAACATAGGCTTGTTTTCTTCTCTTTTAGGGGGGGGATCATAACACGCCTCACTAGGTTGAGAGATGCATTATGTTGGGTGTTGTCCTCTATAGGAGGTAGGAGGTGGGACCATAGCTTATATGGGAGGAATATGAGTAGGAAGGAGTCCAAGTCTAGAATTAGGAGAATGAATATCCATGGGTGAAGGATCATTAGATTTACTCAAGGCTAGTACCCTTTCATGTTTGAATTTTTGATAATATAGGAAAAGAATATCTTCTTAGAGTTTCAAAGGTTCAACTTTCTAAGGTCAAAAGAAATATAAGGTAATTTTTTCATGTCTTGCTAATGGCTTATAAACACTATGACTGATCATGATAATATGCTCATCATGAGGGAACTTCAAACATTTATGGATGGTAGAAAGAATAGCTTTCATGGAAAGGATCCAAGGATGCCCCAATTTATTTAATTGGCAATAAATGATTTATTGTGATTGAGCAATTATTTAATAATAATTTATGATTTTATTAGTGGTAGTATTATTTTAATTTATTAAGATTGAATTATTTTTTATTATTTAATTATTTCTCACGGTTGAATTTAAATTAATATTTATTTGGATTATTGAGATTTTATTTAATAATTAATGTCTTTAGTTGACTGGTTTATTGAGTTATTTAATTATTTCTCTTTATTGATTTTATTTAATTATTGGTGATTTTAACCTCTATTCAATTATTTATTTTGTTCACTTTAATTGCTTTATTTAATTAATGTTGAAATTTAATCTTTATTTAGCTGCTATCATGAAGTTTGATTATTAAAATTAATTAACCCTTTTGATTACATAATAAAGCATATTTATTAGCATTATTTCAAATATTTGGAAATAATAGTAGTGATAAGGGTAAATAATAAATAATTACCCTACCTTTTATATTATAATATTTTGGTTACTATTACGTTAATGGGAGTAATATATTTCTATTTTGATTTTTGAAAATATCCCATCAAAAAAAAAAATGTGATAAATAAATAAGTTTATTATAATGCCATAGCTGAAGAGGGAAAAATATTTCAAAATGAAATATTCCCATTATCTAATTGAAAGGCTAGGGTTTCCTTGTTTCTTTTGGGATTTTTATGTTTTTTGTCATGAATCTCATTGGGCTTCTTCTGTACTCGTCTTTCTGGCTGGCACTTTGGCAATTTGGGGGTTTTTGTCTACAAGCTTGGTTTTTGGAAATTGATTGGAAGAAGGAGGATTTGTTATTGTGTTGGAGGCAGAGGTAATCTCTCCATCATAGGTTCTCTTCCATAACATAGGAAGGAGGTTGGCCTCTTGCTTTCTTTTCCTTGTATTGCTTTCAGATTTTAATGGTTGTGTGTTTCCACTGTGTCTGAGATTGTTTATGAATTCAAGGTAGTTTATGTAGTTTAAATCTCCTAATGTGATTTGCAAATGAATAAGGTGATAGACTTATAAAGCATTGAAAAGGGAGGTGGTGTGAATCAATGACAACAAAAACAATACCACTTTAAACACAGACCGGTAAAGACAGTTAACCAGTTTACTTAAAACTATGCATGCAATCCAAAGTGATATTAAAGCATCCACAACAAGTAACACATTCACCATAACACAAGTGTTTATACGTGGAAAACCCAACTAGGAAAAACCATAGTGAGATGGGACTCACAAGTTAACTATCTGTAGAAATAGGTAACTAACCGGTTAAGGTTTACAAAGTGCTCTACTAGGAGCAAATCTTGTTCAAGATCCCAAAAGCTATGTTAGGAGCTATACCCAGTTAAAGGTAGTACCCTATTAGGAGCAACCTCGATAGAGGATTTCAAACCCAAACTAATGGATCACTTGGTTAGAGGATTTGTACAATGAATCTTGTTAGAGCTTACCCAGTTAGGGTATTTAACTGTTGTAGTGATTAGAAAACAATAGGTGGTGTGATCTAGAAATAGCACATCTTGCTTGTATAGATCCTCTTCTGCTCGCTCAAAACTGCATCACCAACATACTCTGCAATTCCTTTGATAAATCACTTCAACACATCACTTGTATCTTGCATCATAAAAATAGTTCATCACAGTGTCATTTTATAGACATTAGATTTCATGTCAGCTCGGGAACCTCAACACAATTTCCTACGTGCAGTGTATTTGGACAATCTTTCATGACACATCATAGATTGCTGCCAAATATGTCTATTAGGGAACTCATCACGATCAGTGATAACTTATCACACAATCAGTGTACCCAGTTGGAACATTGATATTGGTTAAGAGTTAACCTCTTACAACTCATAGACCAATTGTCCTACATTTGCTTCCTTGTTGATCTCCGTAGTATCTCCAAACTAGTGCAAGTGAGAATGACCAAAACAAATTTCATTTCTGCATGTACCGACTATCTACATATACCTGTTAGACTTTTATATACATATGATGCCGATTTGTAATACGAAGACTTAGGAGTAGTACCGGTTTGTCTTAACTATGTGAACATATGTGTGTGTATATATGTGCCATCAGTGACAACACATAAAGTCATCCACTTCAAAAATCATCATCAAGCCAACAATCTCCCCCTTTGGCATTTATGGAAACACTTTAGAAAATTTTACAACTTTACAACTAAGTGTGCTTACAAAAATTGTACATACATATTTCTACTTCCCCTTAACAATACATACAAAAATTTTCACAACACATACATATTTCTACTCCCCCTTTGACAACAATGCTAAATTGAAAAGTAAAATACATATATATTATATCAAAATTTGCATCAAAAACTACATATACATAAATATAAGAGTTTTTCAAAGAGTGTTCACTACAATTTTCAAGAAAATGTCACTAAAAGTAACCTCATCTAAGTAAAATCATTATCCCATGTTTCCAATAGTGTTTTAGTGATCTCAATAGTTGTCATAACTTGTGCAGTGAATTCTTCCATTGCATCCATTGTACTCATCTCTGGAGTCACCAAAACTACTTCTGCATCCTTGTCTGCCCGTTGTAAGATGTCCACTTTAGGTCTCAACTAGTTCTTTAGTTATTTCAAGAATCTGAGTCTCTTAGCTTGTTCACAATCATAAACATATAACTGATGTTGCAAAGCATCAACTGATTTTCCAAAAGCTAAGGTTGAATCTTGTAAAGGTATGTAAGCAGTACATATCCTTTCCAGTTCCTTTTCTGTCTCTTCATGCCTTTGCTTCAAATCAGAATAGAAAAATGAAATGTTAGATGTATAGGCCAAAATCCTTCCTCCAGTTTCAACAACAATTCTCAAAAGATCTTTATTTATAGATAAAGCAATCTTTCCTTCATCAATATCTATCAATAATTACTCTCCCCTCTTCTTTCTGTAATTCTTCTCAGCTAAGGTATGTCCAGCTTCTTCTAGGGATTTCAGTTGGTCAGTAGCATCAGCAACCAACTGGCCAAGTTTGCCGATAGGGGTTGACAAATTGTCAGTGTCAGTCTCTGGTAGGAGACTTGACAGAATATCAACAACAGTTTGAATTTTTCAGCTTATTTTCTCTGCTTTTTTAACCTTTTCTTTTGAGCTCTAGATTGCAATATAGAAGCAATCTCCATAAGCTCAGATGCGCTCAATTTGTCCACATGAATTGGACCTTATATACTGAGTGAGTCATCCTCATCATTAGTTTGGTGCTTTGCCTTTGCTTTTTCCTTTTCACCTATTTGCTCCTCTGCTATCTTCTCCTTTGTTTTCTCTTTTTCTTCATCATTTTTCTTTTTCAGGTTCCTTCACTTGAACCTCTTTCTCTGGTTTCTCTTTCTCTACCTCTATTTTTTTCTCTTGTGTAGTTGTAGTAACCAGTGGTAGTTGATTTTCAACATGGTGTTCTTTTTCTAGTGGCGGTTGAATATCTACACTAGATTCATTGACTAGTGCTTCAACTGCTTCCTGTGTATTAGTAATGTCCTATTGTTGTAAAATTTCCTTAACTGGTTTAACGATATTACCAGTTGTATCAATAATGTCTTGGATTTGTTCAGTATCATCTACAAAAAAATAACTGATGGAGAAGTAGTACCATCTTTATTCTTAATATGATAGACAACATCTGGTGTAATAATCTCTTCATCATCTAGCTCCGGTAGAGCTCCAGTCTTTGTTTGGTCATTTTTGTGAGACTTCAATTGCTCATGCATCCTATGAATGTCTTTAGCTATCTGATGAGTATCATCTTCAATAGATTGAACCTTTCCAGCCAATAACTTCAATCTTCTTGACTTAAAATGAAATTGTCCTTTGAAATGATCAAGCAATTCTAATAATTCATCTTTGGGTAACTCAGGAAAATATTAAATGAAAACTCTATCAATAATTTCTTGATCCTGTTCTACAACCATTTTCCACTTATTTGCAAGAATAGAATACAAAGAATCAAATTTATCCTTTTCAATATCCCGAGGCAACCGATTGTATTGACACAGATGGTTGATTACCTCTTGAACAATTTATTGTTTCTGCTCATCATCAAATGAATCAAAATATTCCTTTACATTATCAAACCTATTCCTCCCTAATGTTTTTAATGTCCTCTCAAAATCAGTCATAGGTTTGTATGAAGTAACATTAATAAGAGTACTTTACTTTGAAATGTCTCCTACTGGTTTGTCTTTCTTACCAGTCAATTTCATCTTCTTTGGCTCCTCTTTAGTGTCAATATCCTCAGATTATACTTTAAGAATGAGATGTCTACCTCTCTTCTTTGTTGCAGTTTTCTTCTTTGCATATACTTTGGGTACCGGTTCCTTTTTGACTTGAATACTTCTTGTCACCCTTGTACTGGTGGTCACTGAAGGTGCTTGCTCACCTTTCTTCTTCTTCTCTTTGGCACTACTGGGTTGAGCTGGTGTATTCCTTTCCTGGTAAGTTCCCAGTCTTTTATTCTTCTTATTCTTGGGAGATGCCAAAATATTGTTGGCATAACTGATTAACAAGTCATAGTTGACTTCATAACTCATTTCTTCCATCTCTTCTTCCTTGGGTTCAATGACCTCCATAAGGCAAAAGTCGGTTGTTACTATGAAACAAATATCTTTTTCAAAGTGTTTCACCACATCATCAGGTAGCACTAACCTCATGCTCATCTTCTTTTGGAATTCATTAAAATATATGTTCATGGTAACAGGAAATGTGTTCTTCATAGCCTTAATGATGTTCTTTATTTGAGTTGTAATTGGTATGTCCTGCGACCATTGAATGTCACCAATTCTTGGTAGGAAATTCTGAAAATAGAAGAATAGACCAATCAACAGTTGACCATACTTGAAATTTTGACTATTGTCTTTCTTAATTGATTTTAGGTTCAACATCAATTGGCTCCTCATTGCTTCACATAAATCATAATCTACATTCTCTACAATCACTCTGTAGGTTGCATGCACAGTAGCAGATGGCGCACTGTTCATCCTGCTGGAATGGAATATCCTATAACCAATAACCATAGTTGCAAATCTAACTACTTGATTTTCAATGTTGTTGACCGAAAACACATGACCGTCAATGGTGGTCTTAGTCAATGCAATCACAATATCTTTTGAAATTGTCCTCAATTTTGGTACTTCACCAGTTTTCCAAAAACCAGTCACTGCATGATGTGATTCCTTCATGATTGTGTGTGACCTAGTCAAGATACATATTCTCTCCATGTATAGGACTAAGGATTATCCTAACATTCTCTTCCTCAAAATCTTCAAGAAAATATGTTGCATCGTGAAAACCCTTTTCATAAACCCTAATGAATTCAAGTTTGATTTTTACGCTTTTATCACACAAAGATTTGAGTTGTGAATAGATTGACAGTGATCCTAGATCCTCAATTTTACAGTCTATATAACTGGATAAATCACCTTTGATCATAACACCATCAGGAATTTGAGACAATGCATTATATGATTCTATTTTATCAGATTCCATAGACTCCATAGCTTCAACAATAATCATAAGTCTCTCTTCTTGTGTAGACGATGATGCCATTCTAGATAATCTTGATTTGAGAGAGATTAACAAAATAATACCTTATTCCCTTCATGCTGGCAGGGTTTCTGGTTGATCTCTCGAATGCCCATCCATTTTTCCTTCTCTTGTCTTCAAATCCAATTCAACTTTTTATCCACAACACAAATATGTTCACAATCAGCTAGCAATTCTCTTTTTTCACTCTCCAAGTGCTCAAAAACTCTTCTTCAAATGTAAATAGGGTAAAAATAACTTGGTAAAACTTGCTTTTATAAACTTAACCACTGCATTAATTTCATAACCGATAGGGTAACAAACCCTAATATATCGCTTAACAAACTCACTTATACCGAGAGGTATATAACTGGTTGGTAATCCTTTAGAAAACCGATAGACAATGATATCAAGAATTCTCATAAAACAACTCAAAATGCAAAACTCTCTTACCATACACTCTTCAAGGGGTCTGGAAGTAAATTTACCACTATGCTCTCCTTAGGCTTTATCAAAAAGCTTAGTTCACTAGTGCAGGATTCTCCACACTAGGTGAAGGGTTTGATTCTTCTGCATGATTGTCCTCACTCCTCTTCTTCCATAATCTATTCATCTCCGCTTTGGTTTCCTCAAAATCAAACTTCTGCTAACATTTCTGATCTTCAGAGTGGTTAACCGATTTGTTCTTCCTGGTTCTGCAGAACTTAGCGATGTGTCCCAGTTTGTGACGATGATAGCAGGCCATCCCAGATGATCTCCAAGGTCCTACATTACCTCTTCCACTTCTCCTTCTATAGTTCATAGCCACATGTATATTGTTAGGACCCAGAGGCATCTGAGAGGGGGGATGAATCAGTTGTCTATTAATTTCAACCCAAATATAACTTAACCAAACTTAGTGCATAATACCAGTAAACCAAACTTAATGTCGGTAGATAGTTTAGCAGTTAATAATAGTACCGGTAAAGTTTAATGCATGAAACAGAAAGACAAATAGCATACACAACACATAACATAGTTATTTATACGTGGAAACCCTGTAAGGGGAAAAACCATGGTTGGAAACCTTACCCACAATTAGATGATACTACTGTAGATAATATGTGTGTACAAATGGGGTCTACACATGCAGAAATGCCAACTTCCTAGAGCTCACTACTCAATCACAAAATGGGAGTCACACTAACTATAATTGGATGGTTAAATTCGATGATAATGTACTACTCAGAATAGCATCTTCATATGCTAAATTCAATACTAATTAAACTCTGATTGTCTTCTTCATACCTTCCTTGAATCTTCAAATGATGTATGCGTGTATAGCTCTGCTTATATTCACATA
Source organism: Cryptomeria japonica (assembly GCF_030272615.1). NCBI lineage: Eukaryota > Viridiplantae > Streptophyta > Pinopsida > Cupressales > Cupressaceae > Cryptomeria > Cryptomeria japonica. Next base: position 236,666,863 of record NC_081405.1, read on the forward strand.
TACCTTATTACAATCCTTTTTCCACCTTTTTTATTAATCTCACAAATGAGATCTTACATATATACCAAAACCTAAGACCAAATGTGTAGGTTGGCTCACTAAAGATATTACAATAAAATCAATTACAAATGAATCAATATGCGATGCATGATGTCAGCTCAATGCATTTACAATAATAACCAATCAATAAAACATCTCCATAATGTGTCATGCTGATCTGGAATAGATAATGCTTGTTGGTCCATAACCTAGACCTATTTGTTGGTAACAACAAATATGCAAACTCGATTGTACCAATAATCAAATCATCAAAACCAAGTGTCCAAACAATGTCTTCGACATAACCAAGTAATCTCCAGATGATAACAAATCGTCCTTAGTGTCGATGAACAATATATCCTGCCAGTGAACCAGATACCGATGACTGTGCAAGAGTCACTGAACATGCCAGTGAACATAACCAAAGATATCCACAAGGATAAGTGTTGATAAGTGTTGACATCAATGACAAAACCAATGCAACACATCCATAATACCAACATCCATAATTATTGCAAATGGTGCAAATCACATTTGTTACCTTTTCCATTTCATATGGACTGAACCGGTTGACATAGGGTTTCTGCCAGTTCATGTTTCCCCGGTTGTCATAGGTCCTTCTCCAATCACCGATAGGTCTTGGATTCATGTGAGGTGACAGATTGTTTGCTCCATATCTACATTCAAGTGATCTATGTTCATACATGTTGCATGTATAATAATGACCTTTAAATCTTTTAGACACGTATCTAGCATTAGCATTATAGCCTATGTTCTCATTAGGTCTTCTTCTACACACATTAGCAGTATGTCCAGATTTGTGACAGATAAACAAAACGGGTTTGAAAGCTTTCTTATTGGTAGGCTTCTTAGCCTTAGGAGTAGTTTTACCTTTGTGCATGTTGCTCTTGGTACCGAAAGATTCTCCTTTCTCAGATGTATTGAAACCTAGTCCAGATGTGTCGCCTTTCATCCTCTGAGATTGGATCTGCTCATCCAGCATAGAAGAACTCTTATTGAACTTTTCAAGCTTTCCATTAGCCTCGGTAAGCTCTTTGGTAAGATCTTCATTGTTCTTTGTCAGAGTCTCTCTTAGAGATATTGCCATTTCAAGATCTAGCTGCAAAGCTTCCTTCTCTTCCTTCTCCTCATGCCAATATTCATGCAAAGCTGCATTCTCCTATTTGATTTTAGAAATCTCATGATCTCTCTCTTTGGTTAGGTCTTCAACTACCCTCCTTGATTCAATTTCTTGGATCATACAAATTGTTAGTGCTTCAAGTTCTTGGCTCATACGGATTGTTAGTGCTTCAAGTTCTCTCCTCAGATTTAGCTTTTCACCATTTAGTGTTTCCACTTCTTCAGCTAGTGCAACAATGTTGGCCTCATTTGAAGAACTATTGTTAGAAATATCCAATAGTTTCTTAGTCAGCTCTCTCCTTTTAACTTGTGAAGCTTTAAATTTGACCCTTAGGGTTTCAATATCTTCCTTGGCTTTATGGTTTCCTTCCAAGCAATTAAGCCTTAAGAAAGTTAGGCTCTGATACCAATTGATAGACTTATAAAGAACTGAGAGAGGGGGTGAAACAATGATAGCAAAAACAATACCACTTCAAATACGGACCGGTAAAGACAATTAACCAGTTTACTTAAAACTATGCATGCAATCCAAAGTGATATTAAAGAATCCAAAACAAGTAACACATCCACCATAACACAAATATTTATATGTGGAAAACCCAACTGGTAAAAACCATGGTGAGATGGGATTCACAAGTTAACTATCTATAGAAATAGGTAATTGACTGGTTAAGGTCTACAAAGTGCTTTGCTAGGAGCGAATCCTGTTAAATCTCTGTTGGGAAATATACCCTGTTAGGAGTAACCTCAATAGAGGATTTCAAACCCAAACTAATGGATCACCTGGTTATAGGATTTGTGCAATGAAGCTTGTTAGAGCTTACTCGGTTAGCGGATTTAACTATTGTAGTGATTAGAAAACAATAGGTGGTGTGATCAAGAAATCGAACATCTTGCTTGTATAGATCCTCTTCTGCTCGCTCAAAAATGCATCACCGACATACTCTACAATTCCTTTGATAAATCACATCAACACATCACTTGTATCTCGCATCATAAAAATAGTTCATCACAATATCATTTTATAGACATTAGATTTCATGTCGGCTCAGAAACCTCAACACAATTTCCTAGGTGTAGTGTATCTAGACAATCTTTCATACCACATCATAGATTGCCGCCAAATCTGTCGGTTAGGGATAACTCATCATGATCAGTGGTAACTCATCACATAATCAGTGAAACTAGTTGGAACACTGATATTGGTTAAGAGTTAACCTCTTCCGACTCATAGACCGATTGTCCTCCATTTGCTTCCTTGTTGATCTCTGCAGTATCTCCAAACTGGTGCAAGTGAGAATGACCAAAACAAATGTCATTCCTGCATGTACCGGTTGTCTACATATACCAGTTATACTTCTCTATACAAATGATATTGGTTTGCAATACAAAGACTTAGGAGTAGTACCGCTTTGTCTTAACTATGTGAACATATGTGTGTGTGTATATGTGCCATCAAAAACAACACATAAAGTCATCCACTACAAAAATCATCATCAAGCCAAGATAAGGAAATGAAAGTTTTTGTTTTTATGTGATTGCAATATAAACTATGCAAATACTTCTCTAGAATCTATATCTGTAAAATTTTAGATCATTATCGCCTTCCTTGAAATTGGTATTGAATCTCTCTTTCAAACCCTTACGAATTACGGATTTTATGAATTTGTGAATTGTTTGTTGTTATTATGTTATTTATCTATGTATTTGGGGTCATTTTGTATGACACACCCTTATTTTGGATGGAGTTGTTGGTTGTGTTGCTGCCCCCATACCTTATTTATTTTCCAGCAACCCATACTTGTCGCCCCCTCCATCTGTTTTCTTAATTTTGGCTAGGTATTTGATGTGGGATGTAGCACCCACAATACATATCGTGGAGTGAAGCACCCATGATACATATTGTGGATGCTTCTCCACAATACGTATCATGGGAGGGGAGGGGCAGCAACCCACAATATGGGTATCGTGGTTGGTGTAACCACAATACATGTATTGTGGTTGCAACATCACAATACACATATCATGGTTTGCTACACCATGATGTTTATGCCATGGTCTACAACATTTTATTACCCACGATGTTGGATGTTTTTTGCCTACAGCGTGGGGTATTTTATCATAATTGCCCATTTTGAAGGGCTTGCTCACGTCCCTGAACAAAAGCACCCATTTTGATGGGTATGTAAATGAATTTATACATTTTTGTTGATGTTATAAATATAGTATTTTATCTGGTATTGGTATGTGTTTTCAAATTTGCTTAATCTGAGTCCCTGTCGCTGGGCGACAGAAAGGTTATGTATATGTGGAGTTGTAGCTCATTGGTAAAAAAAAAATTTGTTGTGTGAGTCTATGTATTATGTTGTGCATGAGTTATAGATGTTTTAGTGTCAAGTTTAGCTGTGATTTTGGATGAAGCTCGCGAGTGACAGCAGGGGCTAAGCATAATGTAAATGCTACCCTACCTCATCTCATCATTTTCTATTATGGTCATCATATTACGTTATGCGTTATGTTGCACTTTGGAGAACCAGAGGTTGTCTTGAATTTATTGA